>NW_026712338.1:3076461-3163473 GCF_030504385.1 Musca domestica | reverse complement strand
TTTATCGAGAACACATGCCCAAAAATAGTTCAGGATCGATTATGAAAAATATTGATCCACTGCTTCTCGTACTTACTCCCAAAAGTAAAAATGTTGAATAATAACTGTACTAAGATGTGATATCAGTTTCCGATTTTCTTCAAACTCTCATATCCCAATTAGAAAGACCTCGCGTGCAAATGTGATTTTTCGAGTCACTCCTGCTTCTGGTATCTTAGCCATAAATATCATAAACATAAATAATAGTTTCATAAAATGCAATATTATTTCCCTGTTCTTTTCAAATTTTTTGTACTAACATTTTATCTAATGTAAAGTTAGGATATATAGGTCCATATATTTGGTACATTTTTCCAAAAGTGGTATGCATACACAAGTGGTCAAGTGATGATGGCTTATATCTGAACGAACGCCGACTGAAACTTTCCGTCTTTTTTTCAATAAAATATAAGTTAAAAACTTGGAAACACACCAAAGTGGCTGTTATTCTATCAAATTTCACATTTCACATCGTCATAAAAGCGATCCTAAAATTACTTTGAACAATAAATATGAAATGACAAATGGAATGTTACAAATTGCAAATGAAATCATTTTTAGGTGGTCCCCCGAATTCGACAAAATTGTCCCCTTACGTATGCCCTACGATACGTTACTGTTATAGAAGTGCATTTCTGCAGCACTGGCTAATGAATTGGAATCAAATCAAATATAGAAAAAATGAATGAAAATAGTGCAAATATTTTTAATTTTCAATACAGCCTGAGTTTTTACCAACACCCACGAACATTTGTGATAATTTCTCATTTGACACCTGGCGAATCGTTTAGACGAAAAACCTGTATAGAATATTTTCATTGGATACGATTGAAAAATAAGCGTACCTTTGGTTGTTATTTTGTTGCACAGTGTTCATACTTTATTAAATAGTGACAAGTCCAAAATATATTTAAATTTAACAATTGTTTGTTCTGTCGTTATCTACGTGACTGTGATTGTCATCATTTGTTTGTTTTTGTAAATAAATAATTTCGTCAACATTTTTCTCCGCATTGATATTTTTCAAATGCGACCTTTTCGGTTTCAAGTCTTCTTTCGATGTTTTTATACGTGAATGTATTCCCGTAATAAAAAAAGTAATTAATTCCAGATTTGCTTCAGAAAAATATGTTATGCAACATTTTATAAAGCAAAAATCAGCGAACCAGAAGTCGGCATTGATGCTATTATTTGTACTCGATTGCATTTTTCTGGTAACACGTCTTACTTAATTTCTCTTCAATTTTGCCTTTAAGTAGCACTACACCTTTTTTTGCTGCTGTAATTCGAATTATTTCAGTTGTAATTCGAGAATTCCAATTGTAATTCGAATTTGTATTTCGAATTATTCCCTTTTAAGTAGAATTATTACATTGTAATTCGAATTATTTCAGTTGTAAATCGAATGACTCTAATTGTAATTCGAATGATTCATTTGTAATTCGATTTATTCCATTTGAAATAGGTGAGATTTCTTTTTGTTTTTTTTTTTTTTTTTGTATATTATATATTTTATAATATTTACTATGTTATTTTAATTTCATATATTTCATATATTACTGGCTATATTTTTATTATATTTTTTTCAAAAGGCTAAACGCTTAAAATATAAACATAAAAAAATTGTATTTATTTATACTAAAAATACAAATATTAAAAATGTTATCCACCTTAATATAATTTGTAAATTTTTTGTTAATATTCCGAATTTCAAATGGATTCATTCGAATTACAATTGAAATAATTCGAATTACAAATGGAGATTGACTTTTCAAACTACAATTAAAATGTTTCGAATTACATTTTAAAAAGGTCTAGTATTTCGGGTATGGGATCAGATTTGAAGTGAAATATTGTAAAAATAGTAGACTTTTGCAGGTCCCGAGCTATGGTATTTTGATCTCCCCACAATGGTAAGAATAGAGTCAATTGTAAACTCACTCTGAGAGAACTACCTTGCCCAGAAAGTACAGAGGGAAAAACTAGCAAGAATGCCTAGTTTTCATGGCATTTTTTTCAAATTAACCTGCACATATTGTACAAAGAGTAATGTAGTAAAATATCTACCGATCCAATCAGTATTCATAAACTAATAAGAGGACATTCAACATTTATGTTAAAAAAATGTCAACTCAACGGAACTTTAAGGAAGACCCATACGAATGGAGCTAACAATATTCGATAATAAAAACCTCCAATTAACACAAATGCTAGTTTTTGTAAAAACTGGAAATGTCATTTCTAAAGACTATTATTTTGATGAGTATTGTTACCCTACACCACAAGGTGGTCAGGGTATTATGTCTTTGTGCATTTGTTTGTAATAGACAAAAGGAAACAAGATAGACCCACAGTTTCCTTTGGTGATCTGCACAGTCCGTCTGTCCATGTATTTTTGTAAACAAAGTACAGGTCGCATTTATTGATCGATTCCGATGAAATTTTGCACAAATAATTTGTTTGACCCTAGACAAACCCCTTTGGAATTTAGAGATAATCGGTAAAAATTTAGATATAGCTCCCATATATATCTTCGTCCGATATGCCTTTTATTGTGCACCAAACGTGTAATATCAGCCAAAATAATATGGAATTTAGCACATACGACCAAATTAGGCCTGAAAATAAGTATACCACATTTGATAGAAATCGAGATGGGAGCTATATCTCCCATTTGTATTGTTCATTCGATTTGTTATTGTTGTCCCCCGCAGCCGTAATATGCACACTGTAGTAATGATATTCGGGGAAATATATCAAATACAGCTCAGAAATGTCTTTGCCAAATTTTATCGAGATCGTTTCAGATTTGGATATAGCTCCCGTATATATCTTTATCCGATTTGTGCACCAAATGGATAATACAAGCCCGAATTGAAAAGGCACATATCGATTCAGAGGAAGATATACCTCTCATATATTAGTTCCTTTGGACTTTAAATTATAACTATAATCAGAGTTGGTATCATTTAATTCTCACAAATTCCCCATAAACACTTTTATTTTTTATGCGAAGCTCTACTAAATATGTAAAATAGTGTAGGGTGTTATAAAGTCGTCTTTAAGACTTTGTTTACTGGTTTTCTCTTCCTTTTTGTGTTTTGTTTTGTCTAGTTTATGTCATAACTTTTAATTTTATATAATTTTATATTCAGAGGCATAATCTAACTTAATACCGCATTTTTGGGGGGAAAGTATCAAAGGAAAATAAATAATTGTTAATAATAAATTGTTAATGTAATTAAAAAATATATTATACTCAGATATATAAATTATTTTAAGACTAATAGTGAAATTTGGTGGAAAATATTTGCTCTTTGACACTTTCTGTCTAAAATTAAGTTGTTGCTGTCATTTCCAAATCGAAAAAAGTCCGAAGAAAAATCCATCAAAAGAATAGGAAAATTTTTCGTTTTGTAACATTGATAGAAATATTTCCATGGTATATAATGCCAATAGAAATTACAATTTTACATAAACTCGTGTCAAGTACAACTCTAAGCGCAAAATGTGATTTTAATATTTATAAATACTGTAGAAACAGATAAGTGAAAAAATTCTTAGATTGTTTATAAGTACGGTTTGAGGATTAGAATAAATACCAACGTTATTTTAGTTTACATTACTTCTTTGATTACTCCTTTATGGAGTTTGCGATCGTCCTACCGGATTTTAAACAAATAACTTTACAGCGGCACTTGATTTTGTTATCTTATTAAGTTATTCTCTTTAACGAGAAGAGAACAATATTGCTGTCCTTTTAAAGAATGAGAACTATGTCAAATCGAAAGCAAGATAGAACTATAAATTTAAAATGATGATTTTATAATAACAATTTAAAAGGATGATATATATTCTCATAACTATGGTATTTATCGTTAGTTACGGCCGTTTGAAGTGCCTCAACGAAATAGCGGTTTTGGGCCCTATGTCTCTTTTGATGGATTCCGAATGATTGGAGTCGATCTAGCCATCTCCATCCATCCGTCCTATCTTTCTGGCTGGTGTGCACGATATTTTCCAATCCGGATTGGTCCAAACTAGGTTCATCACGACAATATCGGACCACTCCTTGTTATACCACCACGCATAATAACAAAATTGGGAATTGTATTAACTTTCATGTCAAGGTGTAAAATCAGTACCAGTGTTGAATTCAAATCCGTTCATCCTAGTATTTTTTAGTGTAGGGATATATATGGATGTATCGAAAATACCACGAATGGTTCGGTAGAAACTGGTGTAAAGATGGGGTGAAACGTTGTGCCCAAAAGTCGTGAATTTTATAAGAATATATTTTAAAGATTTCCTGGCAAAAAAAAAAAACATTGAGTGTAAAATTATTTTGGAACTTCGTAGCCAAAAAGAAAAATATTTTCTCATGAACAAAATAATGGATTTATTGTGCATCCTTTCCTTACCATGTATGTTTCAACAATAGTTCCTGAACGAATGAGATATAGACATTTCGGCATTCCAGTAAGCAAGTCCTCTTCCCACAAAAATTAAGTCTACAATTCGATATGGCCCTAATTTTACGGTTCCTCCCGAATTTTAAGGGTCTCAAAGGAGTCCATACATCCCCCCTTCAAGTCGACAAATAAGTAAAAAAACGTTTGTTCTATTTTTAGAATGTACGTTTCATTTTATAACAATCCGCCCGCTACTGGTATTGAACTCGCATTCTTCTGATTTATAATTAATCACACTAGCCATTGTAACGATCATTGAGGGTCAAGGTCAAACCTTGAATCTTCATCAACAAGCCTTCGTATTTTATTATGGTTTTCTTTTTTTTGCAATGCCGAACTCATGACCTGTAGTTATTCAGTAGAACGCCGATACTCTCTGCTGACGTTATTTATTATATGGTAATGTGAAAAGTAAGTTATTTTGTTTTTGAATAACTCATAGTTTTCAATGCCGAAGGCAATTTGCTGATATTCAACCTTACGAAGGTTCCATTTCCGAATTTCCAACTGAATTGGAAAGTTCGAATTGGATTAAAATCTACGTTCTACGAAAACGTTTCAAAATCGGCCAAAGTTTTGACATTAGCCCCATGTAGCGGTACAAACGGTTTGAGGAGTTTTTGAAGGACTTGAGCATATTTTCAACAATTATTCCGTAGATAACAAACTTTCCACATCTCTGTTGGAGGCAAAATGGTTTCTCAGCTATATTAGAATTCACCTCTGTTTATGTTTTACCATATAATCATGTAAACATATATTAAATCTGGTGAATTTAATTTCGTTGAATGAATTAGATTTCGTATGGAAAGTCGAGTCTAAGTTGTTAAAATGTACCTGGAAATGGACTTCACAGCCCTGATTGTATCTAAGCAACAATAAAGTCGTTTTCCCAAAGACCTTAGTCGGATAACATACCTCCTTATTGGCGTGCAGAATAAAAGTTTCACTTTGAGTTTGGTGTTGTAAAAAACACAACAACATGACATTGCCTTCACTGTGGACTGTATCGACTCGGTGTGTTCATGTGGCTGTGTTTTTTGTTCTGCAACACGAAACATAATGTGATGGACAACGAACTCATTCTGCACAGTCTTGTTACCTAGTACGATTTATTATCGATACATCAAATATATATGCTAAAAACTTCCAGAAATATAATATTCTCCCTTCTTCAGGAACACTTTCACTTGGGAAGGTTTTCATTCTTTTGGAAATGAAAACATGTATTTTACCGACCTAAACGACCATTATATATCATCTTCATCAAAAAACCCCCATTTAGTTATGTGCATTCAACAAATACACTTACATACATTTTTATATATATTTTCTTTCTTTTGGTTACGTTTGTTGACATATGTTTTCGAATCGATTCGATGATCAGTGATCGGCTATTTATGATATGTATGATTTGTAGTGTTGCCGTCCCATCAATATAGACCATACAAATAAGGCTTCTTATATAAACAAAATTGTTGATGATTGGCATTTAACCGGCCGCCCTCCATTATAGTATGGGGTTAGGTATAATAACAAAAAACAAAACAACAAAGTTGTAAGAAAATAACTGCTATTTTATTTAAATATTTAAAATAAGTTGATCTAAGTTTTTTTTTTATTGAAACTGCTATTTCTATTGTTAATTTACATCTATTGTTATTATTATTATTATTGTTATATGATACTTGGTCATGATATTAGGTCCGTTTGCGAAAATTTACTTTTTTCATAATATTTTGTAATCATTTCTTTAAAAAACGTAAGTAATACTCGTTTCCTACTATTCTACTCCTAGTTATTATTTCGCTAAGAACATATAAAACATACATACATACGTCCATACATGTATACATACATATAATGCATACGACAAAACATACTCTATGAACACATATATACGTCCGGAAATACGAAAATGACACACCCCCCCTTCTCCCACAATGGACTCATAAATTGATTTGAATTCCCTTTTCGTCTTTATTTGAATGTTTAATTTTATTATTTTATTTTCAGTTCAATACCAGGGTCGTCCCTCAAATAGAATACTTAAAAAATTAAAGCAAAAAAAAAATAATAAAAATTGTTGAGAGTTTTTGGTGATTTTTCAAACATATTTTGAAAAAAAAAAATAAATAAAATAATTAGGGCTGTCATAGAAACCAATTTTGTCACTATTGGTTTTAAAAACGACAAGAAAAAATGATTTGGTGTCATGAAAATCAATGTTATCGGTTTTATCTTCGAATTAGAATTTTATCGGTTTTGGTTGTCATAGAAGCTAATGTTATTGGTTTTGTTATTGGAAATAAACCAAGTTGCTTATAGCATGTTTCCATTGAAAACCGAACAACGTTGTTCGCTCTCAGAATTAGGTACACGAATTAACCCGTTCATACGGCACGATTCGTAATTCATAGTAAAATAATTCATTTTTTCAAAAATTTTGTTTGTTGATTTGAATGGGAATTTATACAAAAATACATGAAATTCTCACTGATATGAATAGAAGAAATTATTGTTTTTCTTCCAAAGAATAATTATATCATTAATTTTACAGTTTTCATTCATGATTTCAACTTTTTGTATTAATTTTGACATTTTGAACATATTTTTGTATTTTTCTATTTTTAAATTTTGATGGAGAGACACTTGTCAACATTTTTTTCTGCAGATACAAACATTTTGAAAATATTGCCTCTTTTGTTTGCAGTTTTCTATGTTTTCTATGTCATAATTTATTTTTTCGATAAATGCTCTCATTTTTTAGGGATGGGACATACATTTTCGTTGTTCTGAGAGTGATTTGATTTGAACTATGTACAAATATGAGTGTTCGCTCAGGAAATTTTGTGTGAAGAATTAAGTAGTTTTTTCATAGTTAAGGGTCAAACAACGAATAGAGAGCGAATCAAGTGCAGTGGAAACGCCACATTAGAGCTGTCACTTTTCATTTGCTTTGGATTTTTTAAACAATTTTAAAGGATATTCAAAGGACTAAAAATGTGGATTTTTTAAACAATTTTTAAAGGATATTCAAAGGACTAAAAATGTGGATTTTTTTTTAACAATTTTTAAAGGACTAGAAACTTGGATTTTTTAAAGGACAATAAACGTGGATTTTTGAAAGAATTTTCAAAAGGATTTTTAAAGGACTATAGACGTGGATTTTTTAAAGAATTTTTAAAGGACTATAGACGTGGATTTTTTAAAGAATTTTTAAAGGACTATTGACGTGGATTTTTTAAAGAATTTTTAAAGGACTATTGACGTGGATTTTTTTGAAGAATTTTTAAAGGACTATAGACGTGGATTTTTTTGAAGAATTTTTAAAGGACTATAGACGTAGATTTTTTAAAGAATTTTAAAGGACTATAGACGTGGATTTTTTTGAAGAATTTTTAAAGGACTATAGACGTGGATTTTTTAAAGAATTTTCAAAGGACTATAGACGTGGATTTTTTAAAGAATTTTTAAAGAATATTCAAAGGACTATCAACGTGGATTTTTTAAAGAATTTTTAAAAGTTATTTAAAGGACTATCAACGTGGTTTTTTTTAAAGAATTTTTAAAAGTTATTTAAAGGACTATCAACGTGGTTTTTTTTAAAGAATTTCAAAAGTTATTTAAAGGGCTATAAACGTGGATTTTTTAAAGAATTTTAAAAGGATATTTAAAGGGCTATAAACGTGGATTTTTGAAAGAATTTTCAAAAGGATATTTAAAGGACCATAAACGTGGATTTTTGAAAGAATTTTCAAAAGGATATTTAAAGGACCATAAACGTGGATTTTCTAAAGAATTTTTAAAGGACCATAAACCATAAATCTGCAAAGCAGCTTTATGAATAAGTTCACAATAAAAAAATTTACTTACGCTGTCTCCGGCAACTCCAGTGGGTTGCTGAAATCTCTAAGAGCTTTTCTCGTCACCTTTTCGGAGCGTTCTTCGTCCAACAACACAAAAACTACCACTGCTGATGCCATCTTACTTTTTTATAGCGACTTATTCCTTTTTTTATTTACTTTACTTTTACAGATATTTCAATGACAAATAAACAAACAACACATGTAAGCAACAAAAGCTGTTTCGAACATTGGTTTTATTTAAATTCGAAATTGACAAAACCAACATGGTTTCATGACACCAAATGAAATCAACATTGGTTTACAAAAATGACAATAAGCAGAACCGACATGGTTTCTGTGACAGCCCTGAATGTTGATAATTTCTCAGCAGAAAGTTTGACTTCCTACAACGTTCAGTGCCATTGGTATACTATTGACTGCGTTGTGGGCATAAAAAGTGATTTATGTTGATTTGAATGAAAACACCTGATGCTCGAATATGAATCATTTTCTATCTACTTGTCGGCATAACCACACAAAACATCGTCGTACCCAAATATTGTGGGTCAATATTCTAAATAACTCTTTAATTCATATATGAAGTAGCTAGGTCTGAGGTCTCTTTAGCAGAAACGTAGGATTAGAATAATGTGTATTTGATGACAGCCCTCCTAAGAGCTGTTGTTTTTATTTTTTTCGCGTGAAGTAGAATTCAGCTCTAATTGAGAAAAAAAAGTAAATTAAGTTGGCCAAAAGTTTCGATACAGGATTGGATTGGATTGTTCGAATTGGTCACCTTTGGCACGAATTATGGCCTTTAAAAAAAAAATGAAACCGTCACATGCTGCCCGAATGTTGCACTGCGGTATTTTGGCCATTCCCGGCGCTTCCCTGAGGTGATCCACACTTTAGTATTTTTTAGTGCCAACCTTACTCCAGACACAATAGTCCGACGGAGATTTTGGTGGCGATTGTGCGCTGAAAATGAAGCGAGGAACCTCATCTTGTAACCATTCTTGGTGGCGCGTGCTGAGTCCTGTTGGAATGTCCAAGGCCTGCGGCCAAAATGTTTGCGTGTCCAAGGCTTTAATACACCCTCCAGAATATTTTCGCGATAATATTCGGTATTTATTTTGATGCCACGGTCGATTAATACGAGCGGAGAGCGACCATCGGCTATTATGGCGGCCCACACCATCACCATGGCCGGCGCTTGAGTTCTGGTGGCAAACCGAAGGTGCACCTTATCAGCTGACCTTTTTGGCAAGTAAACAAGATCATTTTGTTTGTTTACAAACTGTTGGACAACGAACGTTTTCTTATTGGAGAAAACCAAATTCGGCAATTCACCACTTTCGGCCAAGCGAAGCAACTCTTTAGCTCTTTTGAGTCTATTTTCCTTCAACGTCAAGAATAACTTTTTATGTGGAAAGTTCTCACCAAAATGCTTTTGTACGCTTGTAAACAATATAATGAGCTGGCACTGGAATAATTTTAACAGCTGTCGGACGAGTGGCTTAGAAATGACAGCAGTCTGAAATTGGTTGCAGGAACAATAGATGGTATAGCGTTCATATAACGGTACCAACGGCACTTTATGGTATTTGCAAGACCTTAACTACATTCTCCAACAGATTTCACTGATATTTGCAGTTTAAAATAGAACTCGTTCGAATATTAAATCCAGATACTTATATTTTTAAATGTTTTTCCTACCTCATGGTTGAGCGGTAATATTTGCCTATCGGATAAGTTTGTTCAAAACCACGTTATGCGGAGAATGGAAATAAAATCTATTCTTCGAACTGCCGAAGACAACATTTGATTAAAATTCAAAGATTAATTAAAAAAAGATGAGATAATGACGGGTCTATCAAGTAGTTAAAAGGTTGACCTTTGGAGGTCAACAATAATGGGATTAGGCCTGACCATTTTGCAACAACAAAATTCTATGGTATCCCGAACAAACATGCCAACACCGTTCTATTAATAGACAAGGCATGGTCGACGAAGGGGTTTTAACAGACAAAACTAACTTACATGGTTATGCTACTCCGCTCGTGTAAAACGAAAGCATAACAAGTAGAAAAATATGAAAATGTTTATAAGCGCGGTTGTAAGATTTAGAAGATTTTCCAAAAGAATTTTAGTTTTGTGTAACTCTTTGGTTCCTCCTCTATTGAGCTTATGATCTCGTCACTCGGGTAAAAAAAAGTTTTTTGTCAATGGAGTTATTTTTAAAATAACTTCCCAGACAAAAAACAAGGGAACTGATGAGGATGGGTGGCTCTTTCCGAAACCTAGGTATTCCCTGCCTTACTCCCTGGTAAACATTACCATCGTTCTCCGCTAATAAACAAACATTGTTTTTATAAAAAACAACAATAAAGGAATTAAGCCTGACAACAACGGTATTATAAATAACGGAATTATAAATAACTTTAATTATTAATCTCTTTTAAGTTTGCAACCAAAATAGATGTATCTCGAATAGAACCACTAGTAGTGGATATAAAAACTCTTATTAAATTGTATTAATTCCCACAACATCTTGAAACGGTGCCATTTTTCGAGCAAATAAATAGGTTTTAGTAAAAACATTTACTCGAAATAAAATGTCAAATTCAGTCACTTGCTTTGCGATCTTAGGAAAATATGTAAAATCGTTATCTGTAAACCAAAGTATAATTGTTGGTGCACAAAAAAAAAATAACACAATGTTCTTTCTCATTTATTTTGAGGTATGTTTCTGTTTATTTTGGTATTTGATTCTCATTGCTTTTTATCAGTGCTGTAAAAATACACTCTCAATTTGGTAGAATTATGACATGTTTACGTTAGAACTTTTTGTAGGGTTAACCTACTTTGAGAGGATTTATTTGAAGTAAAAATAATGGATATGACAATTTAAATCCAAATCCAGTGGGTTAACCCTCATATATATAAACGTACTGTTAGGGAGGGTATACGTAAAGCCAGTTGAAAGAGAGTCATGGGCCATATGAGATCGGCCAATAAGCCCATCTGACAGCTAAATTTGTTGTTAAAAGACACGATTTGATATTCAAAGAGAGTCAAATCACAATAATGCAAAAACTACTAAGTTTATTGTCAAAAGTTGTCTTCTTGGCCGACCTTATGTAGACCTTGAAAGAAACCCAACTTAAGTCGACCTCGAGTGACTGCATTCGCTTCGTTTTTATTTTCGATAGCCTTAGAAAAACTGAACGACAAAAAATCCTAGGCAAACATGAACCTATTTACAAGAACACATTTTTAATCACTAAAGGACTCCAACCAAACAAACAAATACTAATGCGTATGTGAAATGACCAGTAGATGTGTCTTATCCGTCTATCTGGCTTTAAGGGACATTTGACAAACGTGTATGTAATACTAAAATTTCTCAAAGTGTTACATTTCGAGTGTTAAAAGGAATCTATGTTTTTATTATCCTATTCCGTAAAATGTTAAATTAATTTCATTTGACCTATGTTCTCAATGAACTTCTAACAAATATGTTGTTAGACATTAGTTCTACGCGGCGTCATGAATCGATTTTGTAATTGAATAATATTTATTAGCGAAACTGGTTCGTCCGAAATGACGTAAATTTTTTATTTTAAATTACATATAAAGAATTAAGATCTTCGTTATTTCAGTGAGTCTTTGCCGTTTTAGGGCTGAGAAAAAAGGATTCCGCCGAAACACATCATCTGAAATGTTATGCTTTACCACGAATGTAGATGGTTTTGTTCGTATAAGGTTTGATTAGAATGATGACAATTCATTATGTCTGCTTGCATTGCATTATTGTACACTTTAAACACCTACCTAATCGATCGATCACCCAACCAATCGTTATCTCGCTCTCTGTCTCTCCCATTATGGCTGAAACCACATTCTTTGTAGTCACCCACTTTTCCATTTCATTAATTTCATTTTTCAATACACGAAACCCGACTCTCTTCTCACACACACCACTTCACCATGTTACTAACTCTACTCCTCTCCCAACAACTACTTATTGTACCGCTCTCACTCACATATCCATGCATTTACTTCACATTTTAGTCCATCTTTGATAGTACTTTGATCATCGTTTCACACACATACCAATATAATGTCTTGACTTAATGTGTGATTTTTTTTGCTAATCTTTAATGATATTTACAGAAAAAGTGGACGGATCGTTCTCAAGATCCAGATCTTCGTCGATGTCGAGCATAGACATGTCTTCCGCAGAATCAGTCACCTGTTTGGCATTCATTGAGAGTTACAACAAGAGGAATGGTACGCATTCAATTCTAACTAATTTTATTTCCTTCAATTCTAATGAATTTTTTGTTTTTGTTGTCCTTTGAAGACATGCTATCGGTAGTGCCAACTTTGTGGGTTGGCACTAGTTTTGGTTCCATACTAACGCTGGTCGTTTCCATGCCAGAACGCGAAGTAAGAAAATCTCAGCCAGTTTTGGTCACAATTAACGGTATGTTCTGCTGCTATGTTATTATTAATATTATTGCTATAGTTTTTTATTATTGCAATTTATGACATTTCCGTTTAAAAATTATAGGCGGTCCAGTTTTACGCCTTAAAGGTGCAATAACATCAATGTCATTTTTGGATGCTTTTGGCTCAATAATACCATTCTCTTCTGAACCGTGGCGGGATGACAGTAGGGATGCCAAAAAGGAACGTAAGTATTGTATTTTCCTTACAGTGTGAAAAATATTGATAAAGAATACCCAAACTATTTTTTTACATTTCTCGATGATATAAGGTATACCAAGGTATTTTGCAACACGCTACAAACCCAATTGAAAAACGTCCACCACCTTGCGAACTCTATATTCCGAAATTGGACCGTTCTATGCAAGGGTGGGAACACAAACTGCCAATTCATAGCAAATTCGGATAAAAATCGGGACTAAAAAAAACAAAAAAAAAACACTTATATGGGGACTTATATACATAGCCCATTTTCAATATCAAAATTCCTGCATATCTAAAACACATCTGCGTAAAATGTTATCAACCTACTTCATATCGTTCCGAAGCAAGAGTGATTTCCACAAACGGATGCGCCTCCTAAAACCGGCGTAGAATTCTATGCTGATTAAGAATATATATATTTTTGCGGGATATAAAATATACATTCAGAGTAGTTACAAATGGAATGCCAAACTCAATATATCCTCCATAAAAATATTCTGTTACAGATATCGAATCTTCCATTACAAAATGATGAATTTCCTAACCCATTGTCTACCCGTAATTTTTACAATGGCATGGCTAAATAAATATGTAGAGGGGTTTTGGGTATAGGACTTTTGTCATTTTCTTACTGGTTTTGTATTAAGTTTGTTCTTTTTTACTGATTATGAAACCAAAATTGAACATTGAAAAATGGTCCATACATAATAGCAGACCTATCTTCATAAAATTTACCAGTGAGAGATTCTGTCAGCTCTGAACTGAAAATGTCAAGTAACTCATGATTGAGTTTTAAATTGTGGTCGAAACCTTCAAAATAACGGAAATTAGGAGGCACGGTAACATGGGGCCAATTCAAAATAGTGGAGCAATCTTAAAAAAAATTTGCAAGGTGCGATTATATCGACTCAGAATTCTAAAAGTCAAGTTATACATGATTTGGCTTAAAATTGTGGTCAAAACATTCAAATAACGAAAATAAGGAAGTAACGTTATGTGGGCGCCATATAGCGCCACATATCCGACATGTCCCATTTTAATACCATACATACTAGTAGTAATATATATGTCTGAGCTCCATTTTTGAAGATCTCACCCCAGGATTAGATTCCGGCTCTTGCATCCCTTAATGATATGTAACAAAATATGCCATGCGAAGACTTCAAGCTGCTTATGCAACTACACCTTAAGTTACATATTGATTCTTCTTTTATAGATATTTATCGATTGTTTTATGTTTTTTTACACACATACAGGAACGCCAACAAAAAGTAGCAGTCGGACAAGTCCAACATTTACACCTACAACTGCCAATACAATATCAAATACATCTGGTGGTAATGTGAGTTCCAGTGCCAGTAGCAGTGGTATTAGTGGAAGCGTTAGCACCGGCCTAGATACCATAGCTGATAGACAATATATCGTAATTGCAAGCGAGAAACAAACCAAAGTCTTCGATATTGCAAATCAATGTTGTGTTAATCGCATACAATTTTCGGAAATGGATTTTGCGGTTAAAGCAAAAACTATCACAATGAAAGGTTAGACCTAGACACGACTGCGTTACATACATACTAATCCTACTATTTTCAGATGGAACTTGCCTAGCAACCTATCTTTCAAATGGCCATCTAATGGTTCATAGTCTTCCTAGTCTAAAGTTGTTAATGGATACCGAGTTCTTACCACTTATGGACTTAAGGTGAGTCTCATTGACGACATACATACATATTTTAGATTTAAATTTGTATGTGTAGCTACCAACCGTCATCTAGTTACATCTAACTCTCTCTCCTGCGAAATTAGAATAGAAATATTTGTAACTGACATATCGCTTGTTCTCATTTCTCTTCATTCGCATAGTTTTCAAACCAAATGCAAACAGGGAATTGTGGATCCAATGCTTTCCATATGGGGTCAACAAATCATTGTTCACGAAGATATAACACAGTATGTGTTATACATTTGTTCACTAACCTATTCACTGATGTTACTAATTTCAAATTATTGTTGTTTTGGTCTATCTTTTGCATTTTTTTTTTTTGTTTTTGTCTGTTCTCTCCCTTTCAGAATATCAAAAATATTTTGCTTCAGCAATAAAGGTCATGGTCTGTACATGGCATCACCCACCGAAATACAAAAGTTTACAATATCGTCAGAGTTTTGGTAAGTGCACCGAATCGATCACATATTTTATGTATATTTTTGAGATTACAAGAAATCGGTATCCGCATAGTATCCCACATGCAGCATTCATATTTCCAATTGAAAAATACATAACACATGTCTCGTTTCCGTTTAGTCAATTTATTTTAGATATGATGGGATCATTGTACACGGTTCAAGAGATGCCAGAGCAACCAAAAGAAAGTTTCTTTAAAGGATTGTTTGGAGGCGGCGCTAAGAGTTTGGACAGAGAAGAATTATGTAAGAAGGAACCCAAATAGTTTGATAAATTGTGATTGTATTCTAATTGTTTTGTTTTTATATTTATTTCCCCTATCTCATCATAGTTGGAGAACAAAGTGGGAAGGCGAATCGTTCTATTGCTAAACACATTCCGGGCCCAACACTCGAACAATTAAATCAGAGAGCTTCGACAGCTGCATCTGAAATCAGTCGCGCCCATTTATTGGCAATGGAACGCGGCGAAAAACTTAATATGCTAGAAGAGCGTGCCGAACGCATGGCCAATCAAGCTCAAGATTTCAGCGGCACAGCGCATTCATTAATGCTTAAATACAAGGATAAAAAGTGGTATCAGTTGTAAAATATCTATTACAGGAGCCAATTCTACCACAGTTATTGTAATATTGCTTTTGTAACAACAACAACAACAACAAACACTTTCTACTACATTAAAGTACACTTATTTAATTTCTGTTTTCAAATCGTCATGTTATTTATATATTAAAAAGTAAAATATATTAAACTACAAGAAAAATGTTTTTAATAAAATATAGACCAATAAAACGTGTTACAGATTTACAATGTTTTGTATATTTTATTGGTTAATTTAGGCGATTAGAAGATTTTGCTCGGAATGTTTTATAGCGCTGCTATAGGTATGCATTGGCCGACACCTGTCCTAGGGCCGCTTGGCAAGCGAGCTAGAGTTTTTTAATAATGTTATCAACGACTGTTGGATGTGCATATAACCGATAGAAACGTAAGGTTATCTACTTCCCATTCATCGATGATACAATCGGACATCTTATGTTACCATGAAAATTATATTGGTGTTGATAACACTTTACAAAATTACAGTGGAGCCAGATTCTGTGATTAGATATCGAATAGTTTCAATCGAAATCATCAAATTGCGCCCGACCGCCGACTGATGTATACCCTCAGCCACGAACCTTTTATTTGAATATATATTGAGAAGCGTTATGATTATTCAAATTGTTGAGGAGTGGGCCAATGTTGTCCATTTCATATCTGACCCAAGTCTCATATAAATGTGCCACATTTGGGCTATATCGACTACTTGATTCACCTTAACATGAGAAATGTAGTAATTTTTGGAAAATTAAGAAATGTGCGCGAGGTACCAAATATAGTGGACCGAAGTATTTCACTTCATATAATACTAAAAAAAATATGGGGATGAGCATCTAACTTTTATTTACAAGTTTATGCGAATAATTAATCAACATTTAAACCTTTTTGTGGGGGTGGTACCAAAGGATTGAGCCGCAAATTATAAGAGATATGAATATTGAATATTATGCCCCTTAGTGGTGAAGATACCAAAAGGGGTGGGTCAATATCTATCATCTTCATACCAGGGGCCAAATCACCGCATTCGTCATCGAGTTCTGTTTCGTATAGAGAAACATTTCGATCATTGTAAATTTTTGGATCACGACATTCGATCGCAATTTATTTCGTCTACTACTTTTTTACATTGCTGTAAACATATGGTAATAAGAAATTGGAAGCGAAAGAGAACTTCAAAATAAGTTTTTGGGATCAAAATATGTTATTTGTGAGAAATTTATATTGTTTCTGTGTGTACATGTGTACAAATGTATTATGAATACAAGCGTTTTATACCCTACACCACAAGGTGGTCAGGGTATTATGTCTTTGTGCATTTGTTTGTAACAGGCAGAAGGAAACGAGATAGACTCATAGTTCCTTTTGATGATCTGCATAGAATCACATTCTGAGTCGATTTATGCATGTCCGTCCGTCCGTCTGTCCGTCCGTCCGTCCGTCCGTCTGTCCATGTATTTTTGTAAACAAAGTACAGGTCGCATTTATTGCCCGATCCAGATGAAATTTTGCAAAGATCTTTTGTTTGGCCCAAGGACGAACCCTATTGAAATTGGAGATAATCGGTCAAAATTTAGATATAGCTCCCATATATATCTTCGTCCGATTTGCTTTTTTATTGTTCATCCGATTTGTTATTTTTGTCCACCGCCGCCGTAATATGCACTATGCAACAACAATATTTGGGGAAATATATCAAATACAACTCAGAAATACATTTGCTAAATTTTATCGAGATCGGTTCAGATTTGGGTATAGCTCCCATATATAACTTCGTCCGATTTACATTTGATTGTGCACCAAACGTCTAATATTTGTCCAAATCGGATGAAATTTGGCACTTACGACCGAATTGAGTCTAGAAGCTAGTATGTCAAATTTGGTGAAGATAGGTTCAGATATAGCTATAGCTCCCATATATAGTGTTCATCCGATTTGTCATATTTGTTACCCACAGACGTAATATGAGCTCCATAACAACGATATTCAGGGACATATATCAAATACAGCTCAGAAATATATTTGCTAAATTTTATCGAGATCGGTTCCGATTTGGATGTAGCTCCCATATATATATTCAAATTAATTGAGCACCAAATGGGCAATATAATTCCGAATTTAAAAGATACGAATGCTTCGGCATATTTAGCCCCTGAACTTTAAACTATAATTATAATCATAGCGTGTATGATTGAATTCTCCCATAAAAACTTTTGTTATGCTATTAAATTAGCAAAGTGGTGTAGGGTATCATAAAGTCGGCCCCGCCCGACTTTAAGACTTTCTTTACTGGTTTTTTTTTTGTTTTCCTCGTCTTCGGACTCAGAGCATGAGTATAAAGTGGCATTAACATTACCTGAAGTGGTGTAAGTAATTCTATTTAAAATTGAATAAAACTGACACTTTCACCAACTTCTTGTTTCTTTTTGCTTGCCTTTTTTCCGCACAAACATCACTACATACTTTGTTTTCGATAGCATACTACCTATCGTGTACAACTTCGAGTAAAAACAATTCGATAACGACTGCGGTGATCCGCGTAAACTACATTACGATGCTGAAGTACTCGATTTCGAATGCGGTGATTTGGCCCCAGATCTTGTGTTAATAGAAATATTGGAAAAAGTAATATTTAAAATGCATTATTTCACAACTAACTACAAATTGTTTGAAAAGTCATCGTCCAGTTGTTATTGCCACCTCTTACATACAGAATAACAAAGATAAGTGAATTGGTTTTTAAAGAGCAGGAGACGCTGTAAATTTTGTTTTCGCGATGTTAATCAAACTTACAACTTAGTTATTAGAAGAGAGGAGCTAAACTCAGGTGATTCGACTGCATTGTAATATTAGTGTCAAACCCCATATGATGTTTTGTGTCTTAGCTTCCTTTTTTATACCCTCCACCATACTATGGAAGGTATATTAACTTTGACATTCCGTTTGTAACTCCTCGAAATACTCATGTCAGACCCAACAAAGTATATATATTCTTGATCAGCGTAAAATTCTAAGTCGATTTAGCGATGTCCGTCTGTCTGTCCGTCTGCCTGTCTGTTGTAATCACGCTATCTTTCGAATGAATTGAGAGAGATTGCTAAAATTTTGCAATATAAATATTTTTCCAGTAGGCAGGTTAAGTTCGTAAATGGGCCATGTAGGTCCACGTTTTCATATAGCTCCCATATAACGGTACCTCCCGATATTCGGTATTTTGATGATTTTAGCGACATTATTTAACGGAATTGTTTGAAATTTGACATTTGAAGTTCGTAATGGATACTACAGCCTAAGACAGAAAATTATCTGTGCAGGTCCACGTCTTCGTATAGCCCCCATATAACGGTACCCCCGATATTCGGTGTTTTGATGATTTTAGCGACATTATTTACCGGAATCGTTTCAAATTTGGTATTTGAAGTTCGTAATGGATGCTACATCCTAAGTCAAAAAATGAGCCATGTAGGTCCACGTCTTCATATAGCCCCCATATAACGGTACCCCCCGATATTCGGTATTTTGATGATTTTAGCGACATTATTTAACGGAATCATTCCAAATTTGGTATTTGAAGTTTGTAATAGATACTGCAGCATAAAACAGAAAATGGACCATGTAGGTCCACGTCTCCGTATAGCCCCCATATTATTATATTATTAGATCAAAGTATACAACGTTAAATAAACAACTTTATAAGAATTATATAAATAACATATAAAGAAATTTGGTATGTAATCCGAAATCATTTTATGGTTTTATTATAACAAAACGCCAATCTAATGTGTCTCCAAGAATTTGCGCCGATGATGATCCAAGTATTTCAAATGCATTTGCATACTTTTTATAACAACATATTCGAATAAATCATCTACCGAGGATTATCAATATCCAGAGCAATTGCTGAATTTCCCTTAATGCATCTTCCGTCTCTTGACGTTGAAACAATTTAAAAAAGTATGGAAAATATCTCTTCTCCTGTGCCAGATGCAGTTCCTGCGTGTATTCTAAAACACTGTGCCGACAATCTTGCTGTCCCGCTTTTCCTTATGTTTACTAAATCTATGTCAACCGGCCATTTCCCTTTAATATGGAAGAAATTATTTATTGTACCATTATCCAAATCAGGTAGTAGAACAGAAATTTCTTACTCTACATGCATTTCAAAGCTGAATGTTATTCCAAAAATTAATTGAAAACTTATAACTGATTCATTATCCTTTCAAGTTTCATCCATGATGTCAAATTACCAACATGGATTTAGGAAACATCGATCAAGAATAACAAACCTTTTTAAATTCACTACAACTGTGAATGAAGCCTTCAGAAGATTTCTTTTTGGTAGTGTGCAGTTAATTTTGGGTCTTCTGTTTCAAATAAAATGTATGTAAAATCTGGTTTTCCGCAAGGGAGTCATTCTTATTCAGGCTATTTTTTAAATGTTTTACCAAGCGTAATAAGTCATTCAAGGGTCTTAATGTCTGCAGATGATGTAAAAATATTTTACTCACATAATAATGCAACAGATCGACTTGTTTTACAATCAGATCTAAACTAATTTTATGAATGGTGTTAGACTAATTTATTAGAATTGAATGTTCTGAAATGTAAGCATATGTCGTTTTATTATCTTATTGACCGAGTAGTTAATAATGTTGATTCCATTTATGATTTGGGAGTCCATTTGGATCATAGATTAAATTTTAGAGAACACATATCCCTTATAACGACCAGGGCCTATAAAACTTTGGGATTTATTAGGCGATGGTGCAAGGAATTGGCAGATCCTTTAGTTACCAAGCAATTATATAGCTCTTTTGTTCGCTGCATATTATTCATTCAAAATCAATTGAATTCGTATAAAAACAATTCATCCTCATAAGCCATGATTGGACCCCACAATCTCTACCGTCATACGAATTCAGATTGAGTATAATAACATTAACATGTTATTAAATGTCATTCAAGGTAAAATAATATCTGATTTTATATTGAATACAGGGTGAGAGAAAAAACTGCAACCAAATTCAGACTGATGTCATTTCTAACCCACTCGTCCGAGTGGCTGACAGCTGATTGATCGAAACCGGAGTCGCAGTGGCCGAAAAATGGCTAGTGAGCTGAACATTTCGCAATATTCATTGAAAAATGAGCCATTGAAATTCCAAAAAGGGCTAGAACTTACACCGCAACAGAAAGAAAATAAGAAAATATACTCAAAAGAGTTGAAGAGTTGCTCCGCATTTGGGTTTCTCCGACGAGAAAACATTAGCTGCCCAGCAGTTTGTAAACAAACAAAATTATCGTGTTTACTTGCCAAAGAGGTCAGATGAAATGTTCATCTTCGGTTGGCCACCAGAACCCAAACGCCGATCTTGGTGATGGTGTGGATATTTTGGAGGGTATATTAACGCCGTTTGAAGGCCATACTTCGTGCCAAATTTGACCAATTCGAATAAATTTGAACTTATTCTAAAATTTGATGCCATTTCCGAAATTATTGCTTCCATTTAATAAAATTTAAAAAAATGTAAAAATTATGGAGTTTGACTTGGTTGTAGTTTTTCTTATCTCAGCCTTTATAATTTTAATAAAGGTCCCTTTTAGACTATCTCGAAACAATCAGCTTCTACAAATAAAATATTTTTCTTCGAACTATGCGAATAACAAACCAATTCGTCGGCATTTTCTCGAATTTACCATCTCTTCGATTTGTCGGAAAATCGTAACATAGTAAAAAGAAAAATAATATTACAATTGAATGCTTAGTATTATGTCATAGAAAACATTGTAAATATTAGTAGTTTATAGTCTGTAAGGATCTTTGTAATCTATAGACTTTATTCACTTTCATATGGTCCCTACAATGTCAGTTGTTTTTACTATAATATTTATCGCTTTTTACTTCCTTCAACAATTTCGCTTGTCATAAACCATTTTTGAGAAGTTTTCCTACAATAGCACGTGTACGAGTACTGCCCAAAAAAGTTTAAAAATGGCTAGAAGCAAATGCAGTACATGAATAAAACAGCAAATTATCAGTGACTATGAAAACAAGCTATCGCAGAAAACGATTTCCGAGAAATAGTTCATAAATATTTCTGCGATTTCTCGTATACTAAGTTTTATGCAACTGGATCAGTAGTAAGAGTTATAACGGATAAAGGTCGTGAAAAACTTCAGCCCATACTGATCAGCAAATTGTCAGAGAAATAAAAAAACAACCATTTAAGAGTTCAACTGAATTGATGAGAGAATTTTCATTGGATATAAGCGAGATCGAGATCAGTGCGTAGACGAGTAGTGGCAGCTAGTCTGCATGCCCATAGGCCATCAAAAAAGCAATTTATATCGAAAAAAATCGGAAAGCCTTTCGAAAACGATAATATTAATTGGAATCCAGCTAAATGGAAAAACATCTTATTCTGGGATGAGTCTACGTTTAATATTAAAGGCTCAGACATGAAAAAATTTACGGTGAGAAGACCAAAAAATGAAAGACTCAAGCCGTAGTGTTGCAAAGGTACAATGAAGCATGAGGGAGGGTCAAAAATGGTGTGACGCTGTTTTCCTTTCTATGGACTTGGGCCTATCCATGAAATAAGGGAAGTTTTGGATCGGTTTGTTTACAAAGATGTTTTGGATATCACGTTGTTCCCTTTCCCTATCAAAAGTAATGGTTATGCTATCGACTAGCTGGCTGGCCAGGCAGCCAATGACTTAACCCAGCAAACATTTTTTTCCGAATTCGGAAAATAACTCAGCACAAGTTTCCGATTCTGATGTCGAATTCGGAACGAACTGGGAACAAAATTGTGCGAGATTGCCCAAGATTCTGAAAGTTTTTTTTTTTTTCAAAAAAAAAATATCGGAAAGAGCATTAGAGTTTCGTGATGAATTCGAAAAGAATGCTCAAAAGAGAAGAGGAAAATTCGGAGAAATATTGGATGTTTGATACGAAATTCGCAAAATTTTCGAAAGATTGATACGAAATTCGGAACAAACTCTGAATTTATTCTACATTTTTAACCGAAAATCAGGAAAAATTCGATTAATTGTTCAAATAATTGTTTCTGTATACAGTTTTTAATTTAATAATAGCTAATTTTTATTCAGTCTTTTTTGTTTTAATACTATGAATATAATGGATAAGGAAATGAAAATATAATAAAATATAAGAAAATCGAATTCAATATATATATATATATATATATATATATATATATATATTGAATTATATATATATATATATATATATATATATATATATATATATATATATATATATATATATATATTGAATTATATATACATATATATATATATATATATATATATATATATATATATATATATATATATATATATATATATAGTGTATAATTCGCATATGCTAATTTGCAATAAGTTCGAAATATATACTACTTTCCAGAGAACGGCTCTTGTAAGCCATCATCCACACCAAATATGCCTGATGAGCCGCTTAACCAACGGCGAAACGCGTCGCATAGTGGTGAGTGTGTGATAGTGTCTATCTGGCTTTCCTTTTCACTGCAAATTCCTGATCATTAAGCTCGTCTCGAAAGAGAAAACAAACACATAAAAAATAAAGAATTATTTTTCACTATATACAATTTTTCACAAAAAAAAAAAAAAATGAAATAAGTGCGAAATACGATGGTAACTGACATCTACCTTTCAACTCCAGGGCCTACATCGTGCTTCAGCTGGAAGATGCGCAGACATTTAAACAAATAAAAATGACATAAAAAGACTAATGGGGCTTATTTCAAAGCGTGGCCCTACTTCTTTCATGTGACAATAATCCGTTTTCAATGTAGGTCGATGTTTCGCATTTTACCATATTTCAAAGGATTTGGCTAAAAATGTGTATTTGGGGGTGAAAATCTTACACAAAAATTTCAACATATCTACAAATTTTAGAATTTTCTCCATGTAATAGTACCCCCTCAAGTCCACCTTTTGGCGGACAAACAGACCGACATGGTTAGGGCGACTTGAGGACTCTAATGCACAATCTGAGGTGCTAATGGGTTTAAAAAAGTAATAAACTTTGCCTAATCCTAAATCAATTAGCCCTCAATTATGAGTTGTACAAAGTACAATAAATTTCAAATTACTGCTCATTTGACTAAAAATTAAAAACTAATCGACCAGTACGTGACCATTTATAACATTCATATCTTTGAATAATTATACTTTGACAAATATGCATAATAGACAAAAACTACGGGCCGGCAACGCGGACCGGGCCAGCTAGTCTATATATATAAAAATCAATTGTTGTTTGTTGGTAACGGAATCGGTTGGAAACGGCTGGGCCGATTTGCATAATTTTTTGTACAAACGTTCGCCATACCCCGAGCTAGGTTTTTAGAGAAAAAAATATTGACCACGCCTCCTTTTACGCCCACTATTACGATTTATCTATAATCTTTATATTTGCCAAAATAGTGAAGATATCGGTTTGAGAATTATTACACGAGATGCTGTTGGCTTTCCATCCAACCCTAAGTACTTATTTAGGGGCTGAGGAACGCGCCTATTTTTAAATCTATCTCTCTATATGTAAAAGAAAGTTGTGTTAATTACTACTCTTATAACATAAAGACCGCCGGTCTGATTTGAACGATTTAGACAAATTCGGAATTGCCTCTTGGAAGAAAAGAATAAAATCCAAAAAAATCGCGTAAAAATGTGAAATATGAACATTTTCATTTTGACTTTTAAAATGTACAATAGTAATGTTTTATATAGCATATTTTTTTCCATTTTGACTTACTATTTTCGAATGTACATTTGTAGTGTTTTTTTTTAATTCTAATATGATGTGTAGGTTTTTTTTTGGGTAGTATAAAGCCACAACGGATAAAACTGTTATTTATAGATTTTATGTATTCGTAATCCCCAATAAATACATAAAATCTATAAATAACAATTTTATCCGTTGTCGCTTTATATGAAAATTCTAAAATCGGGAAAAATCGACAATTTTTGAATGGAATCGAATTTCAGAATAATAGTACATTCTACCGACACATTTCGTAAGGACCTTTAAAAATTTGCCGCAAAAAAATCAGCGAACCAGTCGAAGATTCTTTTTCTTTTTTTTTTTTTTTTTTTTTTGAAGCGTACATTTTTTTATTGGTTTCAATTCTGAATGAATAATATTAAAAATGAAATGAGGGCGCAATACGATGTTAAATGCTTTCTACTCCAGGACCTACATCGTGCTTCAGCTGGAAGATGCGAACACATTTAAACAAACAAAAATGACCGAAGAAGCGTTATGGGGTTAATTTCAAAAAGTGGAACTGCTTCTTTCATATGACAATAAATTGTCAAATGAGAACACAAAATGCAAAATACATTGGGACTGCAATCAGCCAAATACCGACTATAAAGAACGCAAAATAGAAATTCTACCTAAACATTCAAGATACCTTTAATCGCTTTGGCAGGTCATGATATGGGTCATAACCCCTGATAACGGAACAACCCGATTTCAAGTATATTCTACATTTTAACCATATTTTTCGTACTAATTTTAACATATGTTGATAATTTAAGAAGAAACCATCTATTTGTATGGTCTATTATAAATATTTCGAAGATATATATATATATACGTGTTTCTGTCTGTTTTAATCGAACGAATTGAGGTAGAAGGCTAAAACTTTGCATACATGCATAGATTACCCGTAGGCAGGTTAAGTTCGTAAATGGGTATTTTTATGATTTTAGCGACGGTATTTACTGGAATTATTTCCAATTGCATAATTAAAGTTCGTAATGGGTACTACATCCTATGACAAAAATTTTTCTATGCAGGTCCACGTCTTCGTATAGCCCTCATATAACGGTAGCTCAAAATACCGAATATCAAATTTTGATGATTTCAGCAACATTATTCACCGGAATCGTTTCAAAATTCGTATTGGGAGATCTTAATGGCTAGTACAACCTATGGGAAAAAAATTCGTATGCAGATGCACGTCTTCGTATAGCCCCTATATAACGATACCTCCCGATATTCGGTACTTTCATGATTTTAGCGACATTATTTACCGGAATTATTTCAAATTTCTTATTTGAAGTTCGTAATGGGTGCTACAGGCTATGACAAAAATTGTTGTATGCAGGTTCACGTCTTCGTATAGCCCCTATATGACGAATACTCGGTATTTTTATAATTGGTGCGACATTATTCATCGGAATTGTAACAAATTTCTTATTTAAAGTTCGGAATGGGTACTACAGACTATGACAAAAAAAATCGTAAACAGCTTCACGCCTTCGTATGGTCTGCATAAAATAATTTTCATTAAAGTGGTACTTTCCGGAGTTTTTTTTTTTGAAAAATTTCAAGTTCCTCCCAAATGTAGGAGGGTATTGAAATTTCGGCCCGGCCTAACTGCTATTTTACTTGTTTTTGTTTCAATTTTGTTGGCAGCCCTGGATAGGACCTAAAACGACGTCATAGTGACTGATCCGAGAGCGATATATATAGAAACGAAGAGTACTACGTCGAGTTACATTTCTTCCCGTTGAGGAGGTACAACCACAGCTTACAATGGGTGAGGTTCCCGAAGCTTGAAAAGTGGGCCGCTACTGACGTAAGGCAAGGACGCCACAAAAGGTGAGTCATACAGGCCGCTTTCGCTCTTGTCGTCAGTAGCAAAGACTATTACATTAGAGGATGCTATCGAATTGGCAGTCATCAAAATTGATTCCGTCCACAACAAAGTGCATCCACAGCATTGCACGCCACACAGATTAGTAGAGGACTAAACCAGAACAAGCCGTGGCATAAAACAGTCAACCACGCCACATGCGGATGTCGACAAAACTGCCCTCCCGCTAATTTTGAAACGTTGGACGCCAGTAGTATGTGGAATTTCGGAACAAGCAGTCCAAACCCCGCAGAGTGAAACAGAAAGATCCCCAAGATGGGTGATATGTCCAGAACTGTTTAACCACACTCTCCAGGCGGCATTGAGAGGATGGTTGTACTATCATGGCGTCATGTCCGGTCGTTGAGAACATATGTAAAAGGCTGAACACCATGCGAGGAATATGAAAATATTCGCTGCTAAGTCAACGGCCACACCATTTACCATATTTACAGCCAAATTTGCAGTTTGAGACATTTAATTCCTAGATCCTAGGGGTAACTTTCGACAGCATGTCCAAGTCGTTTGTGCAAGCCACATGTGCTAGCCGGAAGCACTTTGGGCGCGCACAAGGAGACCTGGATGACCTATTATTATGCGATGGCTCGGTAAGCTATGCCGTTACAGTGCGGTCTGCAAATGCGCAGTGGGAGAGTATCTAAAACTCCGTACGCTGCCCTCCGAACAGCCACAGATTGCCTCCTCATGACACTAGTGGACCCTCTACTTCTGTTCGTACAGAAGACTCCCCCTCTTAGGCTTGGCAGAAAGTTCTCACACGATCTAAAGAAGTAGATCCAACGCTATAAGAGAGAGAGAGAACCTCTTGATAAAGAAGCCTATGAGGCAGGTTTGAGTGACATTCATACTGGTACAGTCACAGATGTCACTACTTACTATAATGTGAATGTCATCCTTGGAGTCCACCCACGTCCAATGCTATTGAAGAACGTCGACATGGAGAAAACAGAGTAATTTTGGTCCAAAATCTACCCGACAGTTGAAAAGATGCATCGTATCGTGCGGGCCTGTATCGCACCCTGAACGTTCCCCACGTCTTCATCAATTTCGTAAAAATCGGTTCATTGATTTCGCAGATAAAACGTATTTTCAAAAGTGTGTGATTTGTTTTACGAAGTTGATTAACTGAGAAGAGAAAAGATAATTGGTTTTGAAAAATATACGAGGTCGCTTCTTTCGCTCCCTAAAAAGGGATACACTTTTGAAAATACAACCTTTTTTTTAAATCAAGACTTGCCTTTCAAAGGTTGGTTGGTTCTTCTTCTTCTTAAATATATACTCTTATATTGATTTGCAAGACGATCCTTTAGCATCTATATTTTTAAAAATGAGGACGTGAATGAGTTCCTTGGACTGAATCCAAATGCACAAATCTTATAGCCCTTCGCCTTGAAATATCCCTTTACAAAATATATAGAAGATAGATGAATAAGATTAAAATATGTGCTAAAGCATGGTCCGACTTTTACACTAAATGCTGTTTAATTTTAGGTGGATGGACCTTCTCCCTTCTTTTTAAAGAAAGACTAAAATACCTTTTTGTTCACAGTTATTGCACAATTATTTTATTTCACTACTTTTCTTGATTTGCTCATTAAATTTCTTGCACACTAACACATACACAAATGAAAACACATGTAGATAAGTACGACTGAAATGACCAGTAATATATATCAATCTCAATATTTTTTTACATATTTGGTTTTGAATTGATATTTTTAAAACCGAACACGAAAAAATACAACAAACCAAACATGGAAAAAATATTGAAAAAATGTTCGAATGTTTCATCATCTTCCACACATGCCCTGCATATGCTGTTAGCTGCACATCCTATCTTGAACTTGTAGGCCCAGGTGCCCAGTAAGGATGCCCGTTAACCCACTAATCTCTTTCCCTACGCCATCGTTGTTTCATACGAATAAATGGGCGTTTTTGGCCATGTCTTTAACTCTGAGCCGTGTTGAGAATAGTTGTTAATTGGATTTATACGTTTCAATCAGAGACCGGCTTTGAATCACCGCAACTCCATAGTGCATGGGATAATTTCATAAACAAATCATGGTTTTAACTAATCCAATTTCTGTTAAACATAACCGAATGAGAATGACTAAGCATGTGTCATTGGATTACATTTTTATGTTGTCAAACACTTGGTTTGTTTCATTTGTAAATGTGGATGATCTACGAACTACTATTATCATAAGCCATTACCATATTCAAATTCGAAACTTGAAATAAACAGTGAATGATGTAGCTAAAATCATCAAATTACCGTACATAGGGAGGTACCGTTATATCGGAGCTATACGAAGACCTGGACCTGCATAGATAATTTTCTGTCACATGCTGTAGCTTCTATTACTAACTTCAAATACGACATCTCAAACAATTTCGGTGAGTATTGTGTCTAAAATCCTTAAAATACCGAATATAGGGAGGTACTGATATATGGGGCCTATACGAAGACGTGGACCTGCATAGACAATTTTCTGTCACAGACTGTAGTTCCCATTACGAACTCTAAATGCGTAATTTGAAACTACTACGGTGAATAATGACGCTAAAATCATCAAAATACCGAATATAGGGAGGTACCGTTATATGGGGACTATACGAAGACGTGGACCTGCACACACAATTTTCTGTCTTAGGCTGTAGTATTCATTTCGAACTTCAAATGCCAAATTTGAAACAATTCCGGTGAATAATATCGCTGAAATCATAAGAATACCGAATATAGGGAGGGAGGTACCGTTATATGGGGGCTATACGAAGACGTGGACCGGCACACACAATTTTCTGTCTTAGGCTGTTGTATCCATTTCGAAATTCAAATACCAAATTTGAAACAATTCCGGCGAATGATGTTGCTAAAATCATCAAAATACCGAATATAGGGAGGTACCGTTATATGGGGACTATACGAAGACGTGGACCTGCACACACAATTTTCTGTCTTAGGCTGTAGTATTCATTTCGAACTTCAAATGCCAAATTTGAAACAATTCCGGTAAATAATGTCGCTTAACTAATCAAAATACCGAATATCGGGAGGTACCGTTATATGGGGGCTATATGAAAACTTGGACCTACATAGCCCATTTACGAACTTAATCTGCCTACTGACAAAATAAACATATGTGCACAATTTTAGCCGTCTATATCAATTGGTTCGCAAGATAGCGTGATTATGACAGACAGATAGACAGACTGACATGGCTAAATCGTCTTAGAATTTTATGCTGATCAAGAATATATATACTTTGTTGGGTCTGACATGAGTATTTCGAGGAGTTACGAACGAAATGACAAAATGAATATACCCTCTATATTATGGTGGAGGATATAAAAATTAGTTGATTACACTCGGTTGTATGGAAGGTACTACTACGCAAAAATGCGGGGTGTATTTTTGATGGCATGTCACGTGGTCTTTATTTATCCACTCGTCCGCCGACCTGAGACTTTAATTCGCCAGATTTTTGACTCGAATGCCCGGGTTCAAGACCCGGGATAGACCCAGACCCACTTACCCGATATAGGCAATATAGGTATCGTTTGCTTATGAAAATACCTATCCAACAAACAAGTGGTCAAATGATGGGGCCGAAGGCCGGCTATTTACAACAACTGTTAAATATAGAAAACTAGTTCGCGTAGCAGGTTGAACATATCCAGAAGAGAATATCTCTGGACCCAGAAAAGGTATTAGCACAAATTGTAGCATTTTGGAAAGGTTAGAGTGTCAGCTATAATTTGGCCCCCATAATGTGCCCTTTTCCGACTTTTTTGGGTGTTTCATAAAAAATTCGGATTTTGTGAACAACAAAGAAGTGTTCCAACTTTTTTTTTAAACCGTCGATGTAGCTTCTATGCCTTACCGTAATACAATTTTTGAATCGAAGCGACGGCGATGGCGACTTTCACATATCGTCAACGACAACCGTAATCGGGCCGATTATAACGTCATCTGCATAGCAGACTGGTTCAGATCCTTTGTTGTTTAAAGTCCTTAAAAGACTGTTAATGGAGAGGCCATAAAACCCCTCCCTGTGGCGTTCCTTGACCAACTTTGTCCCTTATGTTAACGTCATATAGCCCACAACTTATCCATTGATTCCTTAGCATATGGTTTATCCAATCCTTGAGAGCCCGATCAACCTAGAAATTGTCAAAGGATTGGATGAGTGTATCTGTGACCTTATTGAAAGTGCCTTCGATATCAATGCATACTGCCAGTGCATACTTCTTTTTATCGAAGGTGCTCTCGATGTGGTATACAACCTCATGTAATGCGGTTTCCACTGAACGTCCTTTGACGTACCCATGCTGTTAACATTAATTATATTTTATTTATTATATTATATTCAAGCATATCGTTTGCAATCCTGCGCTTAATCATGGTATCGGTCGGTAGGACCATGGTACAATAAGGAGATTGAATAGCTTCGTAAAACTACAGTAGTACAGCCCAGACGCTATGCCCGCTTTCTGTCAGAATCATTCAAAACTTTATGCAACAAGTTGTTTTTCATTTATTTAATATTATTACATATTTTTAAAATGAGTTAAATAGCGCGATAAATTTAAGAAATATTTGGGTTTCTTTCCAAAATGTGAATTAAACTGCTCAATCCCTCAACTCGAAGTCACAACTTCTTAATAGCTCTAATGCGCGCCCCAGTCAGTGATTTTGAAAATATTTTGTTTTCCTTTTTCAAAACAATGAATGCACGCACGAAATTGGGAGAAAAAATTGTAATCAGCTGGTGGCTGTACCTTACCTTTTTGTACCTTGGGTAGGACGTAAATATTGCGTAACTCGCCTTACCAGGTTTGGGTATAAAAACTACCCGCGCCTCCTGCCAGGATTTTGGGGTACACGCAAATTTTAGGCACCCGTTGAAAATACCGGCTAAGTTGGACGAAATGTAGTCACTTCCTTTTGCAGCAGAGCCGGGAAGACCATATCTGGTCCCGCTGCCTTAAACGGCTTAAAACTTTTGATCGCATCCTTTACCATCGATTCATCACATTTCTTCTATCATCCGATATATCTACGTGTGTCGTGATGCTCGGAGGGAACTGTATGTCTATCAAAAGCTCTAGGGTCTCTTCTATTGTTTCCATTTTATTACCCATATCATCCACAATTGTCTCGGCTTGTGCATGAGTTTTAGAAAGAAACTTTTTTATTTTTGATCCATCATTTAAGCTATCAACCTGTTTGCAGAAAACTTCCATGGAGTTGCGTTTTCTTGTTCTTACTATTTTGTTTTATTTTTTATGATACTGCTAGTGTAAAGCCTTCGGACTTCTTTTCCTTTGCCACGAATTTCCCCAATCATTTGCTCTCTCGAAGGAGAAATCATTCTTCGAATGACTTTACTAAAGTCTCCGTTAACATATTGACATCCCTGTCTATTTCATCTTTGTTAAAGATATTCAATGTTTCCAAACGTCATCCAGTCAGTCTTGGATTTGTTCCGAAAAATTATTGTGTTCTGCTGCGGGCGTGTTTGTTCAAATCTTCTATACCAATGATCCGATAAGGAATGTTCATCCGAAATCCTCCTCCCTTATAGGAAATATTCTCAGCAATAAATAATGTCAAAAACCTCCTCGCTAATTTTATTTGCAAGGTTGCTTTATCCTATTGTTAAGAATTATTAGATGGTTAGTATTTAGATAAAATACAGAGTGAGATGAAAAAACTGCAACCAACTTCAGACTGCTGTAATTTCTAACCCACTCGTCCGACAGCATTTTGGTGAGAATTTTGCAGAAAAAATGTTATTCGTGATTCAAGCGTGATATTGTGATTTCTTTATATTTGGCTGGAAAAACACAAGCGGCTATCGTTAGAGCACTCCAGCATTTAAATGTGAATTAATCTTTTGTGTCTCGTACCATCGCTCGTTACCGTGATACTGGTAGCGTAGCCCGACGTCAAGGAAGTGGACGGAAGAAAACAGCAACATCAGCAGAAATGGTTCGAAAAGTAAAGAAGCGACTTGATCGAAACGCGCGTCGCAGTGGCCGTGAGCTGAACACATCGCAATATTTTATTCGGCAAATATTGAAAAATGAGCTCGGATTAAAGCCTTCGGTTGGCCACCAGAACTTAAGCGCCGATCATGGCCATAACGGCCGCTCTCCGCACGTATTAATCGACCGTGGCATCAGAATAAATGCTGAATATTATCGCGAAAAATTCTGGAGGGTGTATTAAAGCCTTAGGCACGCAAACATTTTGCCGCAGACCTTGAACATACCAACAGGACTCAGCACCATCGCACTCAGCACGCGCCATCCAAGAATGTTTACAAAAAGAGATACCTCGCTTCATTTCCAGCGCACAATGACTACCAAAATCTTCGGATTTTGCTTTCATTCAATAAAATTAAAAAAAATTAAAATTATGGGGTTTGACTTTGTTGCAGTTTTTTTATCTCACCCTGTAATAGGGCTTGACACCTTTTGTCAGTTAGTACTACCCCACGCAATGCTGTTAGCATCGCTACCTCGCTAACAGTCCAAGGTCCATGAATTAATACAATATGTATCTTACCTGTATTTATTTGTGGTCTCGCTCCGATGAAGGTTGATCTGGATGGCTTCGATCATAGGTCCTCCATTAGACGGGCTTCTGAGAGTCGATGATGTCTCTTTCGATTCCCTGTTTTGTGTTGCTTGGGGCTCCTCTTTCACCACCTCACTGTCTCTTTTGACATCCTCGTCTAGGCTGACCGCTTTCGAGACATAAAAAGCAACGTCCTTAGTCTTTGACATATTGGTCATGGAGAGATCGTCAACTCCAATCACAAGGAGTGTGTCATCCTCCTTCTCCTCCCTGTGGAAGACTTACCATTTCTTCATGTCCAAGGTATTGTTCTGTCTATCAAAGACTTCGAGCATACGTGCATGGGTAGCAAGATTCAAAACATTTTATCGTCCTTTATGCCTCTACTCATGATGGAAAGTGGACCACCGCTTTCCATTATGTGATCAAAAATTTTATTGTTGATCATTTCTTCTATGATTTCCAGATGGTCTTTGGTATCGGTATCTATCAATGCGTAGTGCATTTCATCCCTATAATGTTTTTTTTTTTTTTTTGCCTATAACCGCCTTCCATTATGTGATCAAAAATTTTATTGTTGATCATTTCTTCTTTGATTTCCAGATCATCTTTGGTATCGGTATCGATCAATGCGTAGTGCATTTCGTCCCTATAATGCTTTTTTTGGCTGTTTTGGCATAAGATGGCAGCTTCTTACCCGTTTCCTCGGACCGCTCCCACTTCTGTCGGGTCAGAGATTTCTTCCCAGAAACACCAGACTTATCAGTCGATTTCGCGGCCGTGCTCCCCTTTTCGGCTTTGGGGCTAAACTCGTCGCCCTCGGTCGAGGGATTCTTATGACAGTCCCCTTTGCAAGTTCCTTGACTGGGTTTGGCAGGAGCATCTAAAGGTGAAAGATCTTGATACGGCGGCTTCGCAGTGTTCTGCTCCTGTTCTGCAGAAGTACAACACACAAAAACCCTCCTTTTTAAATAACGACTAAAAGACCTAATTTTGCACAGTTATTTCAAAATTATTTTATTTCATTACTTTTCTTGATTTTCTCATTAAATATGACGGCCTATTTCGTCTTTTACACACAAACACACACAGCACTGCAAACACATGTACACATGTATATATGAGTACGCCTGCAAGCGTATGTGGTTGGTATATTTATTTAGCTGAAATGACCGTTAATATCAATTTGTTTTTTTTTTTTTTTTTTTCATATTTTGTTTTGTTGTATTTTTTCGTGTTCGGTTTTAAAAATATCAATACACCACATCACGTTAATCGGTAGTAAATATATATATTTTTTAATTAATATTAGTTATTTAATAATTGTTTGTTTATGCAATAGACACATAGACACAGACATTATACATACAAATTACACTAAAATGTTTTTGTTGTTTTCATCATTTCATTTTATAAAATATCTCATTATTTTGTAATACCTAGTTCTTCATTTGTTCTTTTCATATATATTTTTTTGTTTTGTTTTGTTACTTACTATCATTATTAATTAATACAATTATTATTAATTAAATCAGGAAGATTAAGGTGCGTTTAGACACATTACACATATAGAGAAATTCATATAAATAATGCAATCAGTTGTTAATACATTTGTATTCTTACTTTTCTTTTTTACGTCTTTGTTAGCTTGTTAGTAATAACATCTACCTATTACAATAATATGTTGGTTTTGTTTTTCTCCTCCGTAATCGTTTTGTTTTATTTATTACACTCTTAAACCTATAGCAATTTAATATTTTTGAACCTGTTTAGAAAACAAAAACGTTGATTGAATACCTTATAGAAAATGAAAATACTTTTTGAGTTTATGACAATACTCCTACGGGGTTAGGGTAAATCAGCGAACATTTACTGTTAAACTAATCCAAAACAGGCATACATATTTCGATATATTTACATTTGCTATATGCAAAAACCTACTATGAATACTCCATGGAAAGTCTCTTTATAAATGCAAATGGTAATGCCTTTTTGAATGATTTTCACCATAATTAGTAGCAGAGAAATTGTCTGTATCTAACGACTTCTATATAACCAGAAACTCTCTTTTATTCACAAAGTTTGTAAAACTTCGTTATAAATAGCGTTTTAAGCTTTATAAAATCAACATAACATTCAAGAAGTATTTTCTAATTTCGATATCGAGTAGAGTGAGTTAACATTGCAGATAGAGATGTTTTGAACGAGAGAAAAAGGGAGACAGGAGAGAATGGAGATTAGAGTATAATTAGAATCAAAATAGTAACTTCATCACAAATATGTTCATAACTAAAACTGTCAACGGTGTAGTGGAATAAGGAGCTCAACTATTAGGTGAATTATTTCGATTTTTTTTTTTTTTTTTTTGATTTCTTGATTGGTATTATGGATTATGTGCATTGATTTAAGAAGATATGTACGTTTATACTTTAGACTCGCGAAAAATGACTTTCGGCACAATCGAAATTTATACAAACTTTGGAAAAATGTTTTAAGTATAATATAGTTTCAAATTAGCTCTTTTCATGGGACAAAATTAGGTATAAAAATTGACAATGTTACATAACAAGCTATTCAGTAAATAAGCACATTTATTGGATTTATTGATAACGGGTTTTATAGGCTGGCACATAGCTAATTCAAACTTAGGCAGTTCGTAATTAACACACATTTGATAAAATTGATTGTTTTTTTTTTTTTTTCTTAAATATTGTTGATATTGGCTTCGTTTGTTTCTATCTATGTTTTCAATCTGCTGTCATAATGTATTGTTGTTGTTTTACTTCTTATTTTTGTTTTGCCAATGAAAGTTGTAAGCAACAGGTTTTTTTTCAAATCGTTTTCGTATATTAATTTACTGATTTTGGGATGCGGGTGTTGTATTTAATCTCACTTCTGTTTACTATAACTAAATTTGCACTCACATACACACAGATACATTAATATACATACAATTAACTAATGAAATATATATTTATATTTTAATAATTTAAAAAATCAACTATCAACTAAAACAATGATTTACACGCTCTCAAAAACGCAGTACACATGTTCGTTCTTTCTTCAAAAAGACAAGCATTGTTTGCGGTTCTTTTCTGGTATTCAAATTATTTATACTATAAAAAGTATTTTCCTCTTTGCTATTTTTCTCATAATTCCATTGTTGTTGTTTCACAACTTAATATAACACACAAACACACGTACATATATAATAACCGAAAAAAAGAAAAAATCGAAAGGAAATACTGATGATTTATACCATGACAAATGCATCTTCGCCACAAAATAGATATGGATATTGATCTATCATTGTTTGTACGATATCTTCTAAGTAGGGACGCAACTGCTCAAAGTGACCCATATCCGTAAAGTCTATAGGAATCAATGTTGGCCACCAACATATGGCCAGATTCTTACTATCCATGCTGTTGAGTTTGGAATTATCGGAAACACTGCAAAAATTAAATTAATCGAGAGTTAATACATGTTTCAGAACACTTCTTTCTCAGAACTTACTGGACGAAATGTTGAAATATGTATTTCAAAATTGCAAAGTTTACGGGTGGTAGTTTTTCCAGCAGCGTCTTCAAAGCCATTAAACGACAACTTCGATCGGTTTTAACTTCAACATTAACTTTCGAACCACACACAGTGCGAGAACCTATAACGAAACGGAAATAAAAAAATGTTTGTAAGATAAGTGTAGATTTTATCACAGACACAATTAGAAATAATGTTGGTGTTCGTTGGTGTTGTGTGCAATGCAGGAAACTCTCTGCAGACTTTTATAATTTTGTAAAGGATTTGCAGTCGGAATTGACATCGATGAAAAAAGATTTTTCCTCATTGTCACTCCGATTTGAGAATTTCTCTACATTGTTTGAGAAATACCAAGAGTTAGATGAGTTTGTGTCGTCACCGTCAGTTTCTGGACAGAAACGCAAAAGGGCTGCGAAAAAGGCACCAACTAAGGGAATGCCTAGTCGCAAAGCAATAGTTTCTGTTGAGAACACTGTTCCACAACCGGTCTCAGTTAATATCACTGATACAACTGAGAATGGACGTGAACAGTCGTATGCCAGTGTTATTACACACCCAGTTCCGGTAGATAACATCGGTATAGGTAAAGGGGTAATTAATCCTGATGTTATGAATATTGATAGTGAGGTTTCTAAGAAAACCTCACAATCTACTCGTGACATACAGGAATTATCATTTCCTTCACTTATCACTACTGATCGTCCCGAGACTGCTACTGGCAAAGCTCAACCTGTCCAAAGATCATTATCCATGGCCCCCGCCATGAAAATGATATTTGCAACAAGGTTTGCACCAGAAACAACGGCCGATGACATAAACTATTATATAAAATCAAAAATTGAGGGAGATTACTTTTTGAAATGTTATAAGCTCCGATCTGCATTTTCTGAAAGTAGATCTTCTTTCAAAATCGTTGTGCCTGACAATATTTTTGTACAGTTGATTTTAAAAGAATTTTGGCCTGCTAGGGCATTTATTAAAGAATTTGTGGAGAGATCCGATAATTTAGCTCATTTGCCTCTTAGACCAGACTCGGTGCCAAAAAACTAAATGACTCATTTTCTATCTGCTATCAGAATGTAAGGGGGCTTAATACAAAATTAACCAGTTTATATACTGATAGCATTGGTTTCAATTATAATGTATTGGTTTTCTCCGAAACTTGGTTAAAAACATCTATATTAAATAGTGAAATATTATGTTTCAAAATATCAAATATTTAGAAAAGATCGTGTTTGTAAAAAAGGTGGTGGCGTCCTTATTGCAGTTGATACCAAATATACCACTAATTTAATTGATCTAAATGATTTTCTTGATATAGAATTTGTTTGTGTTTCCATTGAATTGGGCAAATCTAAATTGTTTGTAACTTGCTCTTATATTCCCCCCTCATCTTCACTTGACATTTATAATCAGCATTTATCAGAAATAAATTTAATTACTGAAAAAATGAAAGATTCCGATCGCATTCTGATCCTTGGTGATTTTAATATGCCCTCCATTAAATGGCTTCCAATGCCAGATTCTGAAGCTTTGATTCCTTTGCCATCTGAAATGAACAGTACCCAGTATACATTTGATGTTGTAAATAGTTTGTGTGACTTAAATCTTTATCAAATAAACAGTGTAAAAAATTCGCATGGCAAAATTCTTGATTTGGCGTTTGTAAATATAACACAGCATTTTGATATATTCAGAATTCCTCCAATATGCACTCCTGAAGATATATACCATCCAACTTTATATATCTCCATGACTCACAGTTATGTAATTGAAGAAAGTCAGTCCGACTCATTTAAAACTGTCCTTAATTACAAAAAAACTAATTTTCGAAAACTTAATACTCTCATTTCCTCCATAAATTGGGCTTCTGTGTGCCTGTGTAACAGCCATACAGATTTAGAATATGTAATTGATAAATTTTATGATATTTTAAATAGATTTAAACTGGAATGTGTTCCAACCACTAGAGTTAAAAATTCAAATAAATATCCATGGATAACCCCTGAGTTATCAAGTTTAAAAAATTCTAAAAATAAGCTTTTTCGTAAATATAAAAAATCAGGCTTAACAATAGACTATACTAATTACTCTGTTGCTAGATCTAAATATACTTTAGAGTCTCGACGATTGTATAATCTTTACCTAGACAAGATTAAAAATAATGTTAAATCCAATCCTAAATCTTTTTATGATTTTGTTAATCTAAAACGAAAAGTTTCCTCAAAGCCCTCAGTATTGAAATATAACAATAAAGAATTTGTCACAGGCACAGATATTGCTGAATGTTTCGCAGATTTTTTTGCCACAACCTATTCCAGTACATCTTGCCAAATTAAAGATTCGTATCCTTATAAGTTATCACAGGCTGATCAAATTTGTATGCCTTTTCTACAACGTCATGATGTGTCCAATAGTCTGCGTAGTTTAAAATCGATTAAATGTCCAGGACCGGATGGCATACCTAATATAATTCTTAAATATTGTTCAGAAACATTAGCACTTCCGTTAACTATATTGTTTAATTATTCACTTAAATTTGGTCACTTTCCTACTTTTTGGAAAAAATCTTATATTATACCTTTACATAAGTCTGGTAGTCTTACTAATGTGTCAAATTATAGAGGAATTGCAAAATTAAGTGCCATACCAAAATTGTTTGAAAAATTAATTACTGCAGTAATTTCACAGAAAATTCAATCTATATTGAGTCCATATCAGCATGGTTTTCGTAGTGGTCTTTCAACTACAACAAATCTTATAGAATTTACGTCAACAGTAATAAAAGGATTTGTTCAGCGTAAACAAACTGATACAATTTATACCGATTTTAGTAAAGCTTTTGATAGGGTTAACCATGAACTCCTAATATATAAATTAAATTATATGGGTTTCAACACAAACCTAGTCAAATGGATATCATCTTACTTACAAAATAGATCACAACTAGTTTTGTTTGAAGGGTATCTATCCAAAACGATTAACGTTCCATCGGGTGTTCCGCAAGGAAGTCACCTTGGACCGGTCCTCTTTCTTTTATTTATCAACGATTTACCTAATTCCATAAATTACTCGAAATTGTTAATGTACGCAGATGATGTTAAATTATTCATTTCCCATAATTGTGATAAACGAGCTAGTTTACTTCAAAACGATTTAGATAGCCTTTTTAAATGGTGCACGCTAAATTGTATGGAGTTAAATTTAAGCAAATGTAAGCATATGTGCTTCTCCAGATCTTCTTCTCTGATATTAAAATATAATATTGACGGTCATTCATTATCAACTGTAGATTCATTTGTTGATCTTGGCCTCTTGATGGATCCAAAATTAAATTTTAATAGCCATGTAATAACAATGGTAAATAAAGCAAATGGTGTTTTAGGTTTTGTTAAACGGTGGGCCAAAGAATTTTCTGATCCATATATAACAAAACTGTTATTTACGTCTCTTGTTAGACCTATATTGGAATACGGTTCTGTTGTATGGGATCCTCAATATGCAATATACTCAGATAAAATTGAATCCGTGCAAAAACAATTTCTGCTATTTGCCTTACGAGGTTTACATTGGAATAGTGATTTTGTTTTGCCTTCTTATGCTAGCAGGCTAAAATTAATTAGATTGCCTACACTTAAAAGCAGACGTATTATGTTGAACTCCATGTTTGTACTAAAAATATTAAATGGTAATATACCCTCAGATTTTCTGATTTCATCTATTAGAATTAATGTTCCGTTTAGATCTAGTAGATACTACCAATTATTATATACTGATTTTCACCGCACGAATTATTCAATGGGCGAACCTCTTAGTAAAATGTGTGTTGACTTTAATTCTGTGTACTGTAATGTAGATTTTGGTATGAGTTTAGAAGTTATTAAATCTAGAATAATTTTATTTTTAAACAATTAACATACATGTTTTATTATTTGACAAACTAGCTGATGAATTAAATTCTGTAGCTGGTTTTAAATTTCCTACTGAATTCCCATTATGATGCGGATCATGATGTGTACGCGATCCCTCCGTAAATGGAGGTCGCCCCCTCGGTCGGCAGGGGTGGGAATGTGAGGCGTGGGAACGTTCGAAAAAAAAATGGAAAAAGAAAGTGTGGTACATTTCGGGACATTGCAACCATAAACAGTGACACAACTTATGCTCGAGTTTCTTGTGATAAAAGTCAGTGTCTTGAAAAACTCTTAAAGTTTTTATTCATATTATTGGTAGCAGTATATTCATATATTACACTGTGCAACACAAAATCCAGCACATTATTGGTCAATATGTCTGATTTTTTGGAATCCGTTGATTTAAAAATCTGTAGGTCACCAAAAGAAAAGAAATCTTTTTTTTTCACTGCTTATTAAAAATATATTTCCATCAAGTTTCCTATTCCAGTTCAACTTTCATTGTGAGTTTTTGTATTCAATATGAACTATAAAGAAATATTATCAATTTTTGTGAATAAGAAATATCCCCGAAGGAGTTTCGAGTTCTTAGGCCAAACGTTGTTAAGGCTCTTATATAGTTTTGATCAACATTCGCATCCACATTCGCAACATATTGGATAGAGCTTTAAAATTTGAGAGATCTTTGGTTTATATGCAGAATCATTGGTATAGAAAATGAGTCATATCGGTTCACTTTTTGGAATCGCCCCATGTAAGGATAACTCCGAATTAAAGATCTTTTTAACTTTAGGCCATGTTTTCTGTATATTTTAGCCAAACTTTCGATACAGTCCTTAAAAAACAAGTATTTTGGTTACTTCATAGAGAGAAAACCTTCAGACAGAAAAGTGACCCAATACAAACGTATATTTAAAAAGACCATAAAATCAAAAAATTATCTTGGGATTACAACTCCTTTTGAAATGTTGCTGCTTTGAATTAATACCAACAACTCCACTAAAAAGTTATCACACACCATACTTATGTCGGAAAGTTTTCTACACTCAAATATAACATTATTCTTCGCAAGATATGATCAAAAACTTCGCAATCACAAAAAATCAGAGGGTACGATCACGTTTAACTTGTTCTCAAAATAGGGCTTAATTCCCCCTTTTCGACACGCTCGAGGGTTAACATTTTCAAGCAAAGTAATCCTTGTTTTTATGCAATAATGTCAAAGACACTATGTACCTAAAATCAACGTTTTCCATGGAATCTCCTCAGTCCAAAATTTTCTTTTAAGGTTACTTTGAGAAATCCATCCATCCATTTGATCAAGGAAACGAGTTTTTGTAGAAATTTGTCTACACTTAAAATTAAATCAGACGAATTGTTCGGTAATTTAAAGCGACTGGACATATTTATTCCCTTTGTTATGTTTTGCTTTGTACATCAGGGTCATATGTGTGTAAAAAATTAACCGACTGGGCGCCAGAGATCCCGACACAGCAAAAACAACATACATTTTTGACAGATACTAATAAGTTACTGACGTTTATCTTATACATACCTGCAACTTCTTCCAGTTCTTTTATTATATCCTTACTAAATAATGGTGGTAATCGTTTAGAGAAAAAATCCTTTAGTGCGGTCGCTACAGCATTTACGGGTATATCCAGAAGTTCAATAACTGTATTGGAGTCTGTGTAAATAAAAAGAACACAAAAGTTGATATTTAAATTCATCATTGATTTTGTTTGATCGCCTTATACCTTCTTCAAACTTTTGGAACAAAAGATCTACATGAGCACGACTTCCTGGCACTCGATAGATACCCTCCGAGTCCAAGCCCTCCTTTTCAATATATTCTATGCACTTTATTAAAAATATAGGAATTTCCACCTTGTCGGAGATCATAAGTTTTTCAAATTGAGATTCTGTATCGGGGAAACCCTTGGAGTTCTGTTTTAGTTTACGTTTAAGTTTCTTTTCTTGTTCCTTTTCCTTCTCCTGCAGTTTTCGCAGTCTCGTATTTTCCTCTTTGAGGCGACGCTTTTCCGACTTCTCAAATTCTTTCAAACATTTAGCATTCATATTATATTCATTTAGGTTTTCTGGAGCACCGAAGAGGCCTGGATTATCTGGCACCATGGTGTACTGTAAAATTTTTATTTTGGAATTTTAGGTCATTTGTCTTAATTTGCCTTAATGTACAAGCGCTTACCTCTGGAGATTTATCGGTTTTTATCATATCGTTTATCAAAGAAGGGTCACTAATTTTCTCTAAAAAATATAATAATAATTTAATAGTATATTAAATAAGTCCTGGAAACATTGTTGGGTTTATGACTCACTTTTTTCGGCAGTGACCATTCTCTGGTAATGCAATGGTATTTCTGGTGGGCTAACGTACGAGCCAAACATGGTGGGTACGCGTGGCGTTTGTACCGGTATAGCAACCTTCTTCTTTTTTGTCTTTTTATTGACGGGTGGTTTCTTATTCATTTGCTTATAGTAGGCATTTTGCTGTCGATTTTTACGCTCTATAGAACTAGCACAACTATCCGATTCAGTACAGTCTAGATTGTAAATGAAGATGAAAATTAGAATTTGTTTCTTGTTCTGTTTATCATGTTTAATTCTACCTTCATTTTCATAGATTTGTTCATACTCAGCCAACTCTTCAGAGTCCTCCTCGTCTCCATCCAACTGAGAATGATCAAATTGAGTATAACGCTTTGAGTCCTTATCGCCACTCTCACAAATGGGCAAATAAGAATCGCCCCCAAAATTCATTTTTGCTACTGCATCACTAACTAATTGAAAATTTTTCATATTTAATTTTCCGGGTTGCTAGTTCGAAACAAACAGAGAATTACAAAGATATTGCATTGTATATAATGTTATGAATGCCATGTACTACCTACCTTTAGGGTCTGACTTGGACCTTTTGGACGAATTTTATTCAAATTAGAATCTATATGTCTACGACCAGTTGTGTATGCGTGGGTTGAGCCACCAAAATTATTCCAAATTGAATTTTTGTTGGCATTGCGCCGCGCATCAGTTTTATCATCCAACCATTCTAAAAAAAATCACAAATAAAAAATTAATTTACCTCGAGTTTCAATTCAATTGAAGTTACACAAAAATTAGAAAAAAACTATCGTCGTTGTCATTCCAATGTAAAACTACCCTACATCCAGAACGAACGCTTTATGTACAAAAGATAGTTTAAATATATTCTAATAACAAAAAAAACATAACTTTTGTTTGAAATTGCACCGGCATTATACACACTGCATGCACAACTCTCGCTCGTCTATATGTATTATTTTGAATTTTTTTAGCAAAATTTTTTACAAATAATATGCCAAAAAATGTACAACATACCAAAAATAACAAAAAAATCTATATAAATTTTTTTCAAAATAAGCTAGCAAATGAAATGAGTACATGAGCGATGTAATGCAATTTGTCATAGATTAAATTTAGCACTGAGTAGAATATAACTCATATAAATGACTTTTTTCCAAATGTTCTTAGTTTTAGTAAGATTTTTTTTAAATCTTACCACTGTTGCCATATGCCCCATTGGCTTTGGTATGAATCATAATGAGATTCTTGAATGAAATTAATAACCTGCAGGCTTGTATTTCATATCACCGTGTTCCACATAATGGTCATTAAAGAAACAACGATTTATACTCGTCGATAGCCAAGCGGCACTGAAAGCTTTGAACTTCTCTACCATTAAGTCTAGGGGTGTTTTGGGATGCAGGAGATCCTTGAAAAACACTGGGTCATCCATCAAGCTCTGTTGGGTTCTTGGTCATTGCAATATTCCAGGCAACGAGATTGCAGACGAATTTGCAAGGCTGGGGTCTGAATCAGCTATCATTCAAGTTGAGAAGAACTCGGTCAAACCAACGTTTTGCAAGATGAGCCTCACAAAATGTTTCCTTTGGAGATGAAGATCACAAATTTTTGGGCTCCATAACAGTTTAAAACATGTTTACTTATTGCCTTTATACCAGCCCATCTCCAATTTTATTGGTCTAAATTTATCCTGTGTAGTGAAGTTCCCCAAGGATAAGATATGAGTCCCGTTGTTTATAAATTACATTATCTTTTTACGAATTTACAAACGTTTTAAAGTAATTCTCGTTTTGCCAATATCAAGTAGACTTTGTTATGTAGTACTTGTTGTGTGTTTGGATAAATACGCGGCAACAAGGGTTATTCATAGAAGTGAAGTATGTGATCAAGTAAAATATACTACGCATGAGTCTGATGGTCTTAATGTTATTTTAGACAATACATTTATTTTTAGGCAGAATTTAAATCGTGTGGTGTAAAGAATAAATTGGTTAATTAAAAGCCCTGTTCTTTATTCTTTAAGATTTATTCGGTACGGCGTACTGTCAGTTCCATTTTGGTGCAAATGCAAATGCTTACATTTATTGTGCAAACGGTCGGACCCACATCGTCCCAAATGTAAAAATATTGTTGTTTCATATGAAACGTGCTTTAGGCTTCTACAGCATTTAATACATATTTTCTGATTTTTGTTTCTTCTATCTTACTATAGAGGGTATACGAAGCTTGTTAGTCCGTTTGTAACCTCTCGCAATACGCTTTTTACACTTCACAATGTACATACGGTTAGGTATAGCCTCCATACAACAGTACCGACCGATTTGAAATGTCATTGGTATCTGGTTATAGATTATAACCGAATTTTTTGGGAGTTAAATTGGGAGTTTGTATTCGCAGTATGCGAGAAATATAGTTGCAACGATTTGTCTATATAGGTCTAAGTTGTGGAATAAACGTTATTTAGCGGTATCTCCCAATAGTCGATATTTGGTGATTTTATCCACATTTTTGAACAGAATTTTTTCAAAGCGTGTTGTCGGAATAAGTAATAACTATAATATCCTTACCAGAAGATTGTCTATACAGGTCCCCGTGGAAGTGATACAATTACTTCTGCTTGATAGATGTGACTCCAATGCCATAATATTTTTGATGGTAAAGGTCACAATCCATTGTTGTCTGTTTATTTTTTAAAATTTGTATAACCTCCACCATAAAATGGGGAAGGGTATATTATATTTGTCATTTGGTATGTAACATCTCGAAAGTATATATATGATCTGCGAGTAAGTTTATACATATTAAACGTGTCCCTCTGCCGTCCCAAATCAGCTATAATGGAATTTTAAATTTTGGAGATGGTACGTTGTGTCATACACCAAGTGTAGCACAAGTATACGGGCCAGTCCGAAGATTTATGTCGATTTATAAACAAAGCAATTACGTCTCTTATCAGACCTACATTTAAGTAAGCCTCGGTTGTAAAAGATTATAAACTACACATATTCCCCTTAAATAGAATTCATGAAATACAGGCTAAAATTAATTTAATTTCCAACGTTGTTTCTCATGACCAATAGGTCTATGTCTACACCCCCTTATAGGCTTCTTTTTTTTTTGTCATTACCAACAAAAATTTGTAACTTTCACAAGCAACATTTTCATGGATATAATGAAAAAAGTGGACAATAGGCAGGCCTTATCATAGTAGTCGCTAATTCGAAAAAAAAAATACCGAAATTTTAAGAAACTGAACAATTGTTATTAATAATTGTCGTTAACTAGTGAAGAGAATCGCACTACTGACTACAGAGTTTGCTGATAATATCTAGTTTTGGTTTGAAATTCATGCTAAATTGTTCAAGCTAAGTTGTTTTCTTGTCCGACTTCTCTAAATTTTGATGAGAATGGGCTATGCAAAAAAATCTATTCTCTTCCCAGAATTGTGTGGATTTCTTTTATATTTCGAAACATCTTTTTCGGTAGTTGTTTGTTAAAACACGAAGAAACCCATGGTTTAAATAACAATTTTTTACGCAGAACTTCATATAAGAGGAAAAACTGTTGGAAATTTAAAATCACATGATTATGTGCAGTTTTCTTGGATTTTTAGTATAATTTTATAAGAACGGTGGTAAATGTTTGGTTTATGAAGATTTTAATTTTAGTTAAGACTGGTCATTATATGTTTTTGTTTTCCATGTTTTGTCTTAATATTGCAAAATTATATTCCGCATCACTAATTTGAAAAAAAAATCTATTTCTTCGAGTATGCATTTGTAACGTTTCTCAAATTAAAGCATTATTTTTTGCAAAATTTTGAGGGTCTAGTGCTATTTAAATGAGGTGCATTACATAAAAGTAATAGGAAAATATAAACAAAAAAAAAAAAACTTTATTTATTGGGAATATGGAAGGTCTTATGAAACGTGCGATATGGGATTCAACCAAAGAGTAGATAAACACAAAAAATAACGAATAGAATGGCATTGAAAGTTTTAGTAACCTGCATCATGGGTAGCCAATGAATCCTTTGACCCGCTTACATCCGCTGCTTATGAAAATTATTCAGTTGAAAAATAGAAATGAACAAAGAAATTAACAAATTATATAACGTGACAAACTTTGCTAAAAATCATTTAATTGAATGATAACGAGTTATTACATGTTATTTCTTCCAAACTAGACTCGGAAGCTGACACAAATTGACTCTTATATGAGCATGTAATGAGCTGATGATCTGGAGGAGCTGGCTCTGGAGGAGTTGTTGGAGGTGGAAATATCTGGAATCCTTTATGATAATCATACATTAGTTAATTTAATACGTAGACGATTATAAATTTTAATTCAGATGCCTGAATATCATCTATAGGTTTAATAACTACTACATGGTGGTATGTATGATATAGTGTGCGTTTAATTATAACAATGGAAACAAATAAAGTAAAAAAACTACGGTTAAATGAAAATAAACACCCAACATTCTGGATGAAGGGTTTAAGAAAAAAAAACTCAAATTTTGGATGACGTAAAACAAATACAAAAGCTATTAATACCAATATGCATGAGTAACCATTTCATAAGAATATATTGTAAAAATAGTTGAAAATTCCCTTTCCTTACCTTAAAGTGTTGAAACACTTTTTAAGACTCTTTGTAATATCTGCAGAAATTTGGCGATTTTTTAAAAACGAACAGTGAACTCTTCTAATTGAAAATGTAATTCTTTCTTCATATTTTCTAGTTACTTTTAAATTGAATATCTGTCTGGGGAAGATCAAACATACTAGCTTGATGAGTTATACGGCCTCAACAGCTCTAAAATCATCCTGTCGAGTTGTGGCAACTTTCAAGTAAATTATCACTCAAGGAAATATACTACTAATATGAACATAATTTATATAATGTTACCTTTTTTGAGTCATGAGACTCTTTGATTGAATGACCGATATGTTAACATTTTTAAAATCATTCTGTCGAGTCGTGGCACCTTTTAAGTAAATTATCACTTGTAGTCACTATGATATATTATGACGGCGTGAAAACCAATTAATGCATAACTACATTATTTCGATCTTCCAGACGAATAATTTTTCAAATTATTGATGTTAGCAAAAAATATTCTACATATGTAACAGGCTACAACGACATTTCTTTAACAAAATGATACAATTTTCAGTTGTAGCTTTTTATTGCAATATTTTGATAGTTCCAAATAAGAATAGACAAAAATTAGTCCCTTGTCAGTTTGAGGTATTCAATATCACAGACAAATTCTTTGAATATAAATACAAATGTTAAAATGTCATTAAAAACTACAAATTAAGATTTGGGGTAAATCTTCAAATATTGAAAAATGAAACTAACAAATTCTTATGAAATGGTTCAAACTCATCTACTTACTCTGATGGATCATTTTTGGTTTTTCGTTGCTTTCTTCATAGATTTCATCTAAAGATATGTCTCTTTCTTCTGTAAAGAATGCATACATTACTAAAGGCAATACTGTATACCTAGCACAAACTTACCATTTAATGAGTTCAGAGAACGTGTAGGAAGCATTTCGTAATTTTCACTGCCGGAACCATCTGTACCTAGGGTACTTGACAGCATATAGCTTTCGTGGCGCGGTGGAGGTCGTGGCAACTTGACGGAATTTTCAAGTGTTCCCTCTCCTGAATCCAAAGTAATTGACTCTTCAACGTGTAAATTTTCTACGTCATACTTGTTATCCCAAGCATTCTTCAAGAATGGACTATAAAAAGCAACTGCAAACACCAAAACACAATACGTTCAATACTATGGAGATCCTACGGATATTAACGACAAATACTTACATTTAACATACTGATCTGATGAAAATGTCATAAAGCTTGCTTTGTAACGATCAGCCAAAGAATTCCCTTCTGTAATGAGAAATTGACACAGTTCACTACTGAAAAATGCATTAGCACCACCGCTTTCCGTTATAGCAATAATTTGCAGTGGTATATTTGCATTTTGCGAGACCAGAACGCTGAAAATATAAAAGAAACCAAGTAAGTATAACAGCACAGATTGCACAGATATTTATAGAAGTCTACCTTAGATTAGCCAGCGAAGAACGTCTCTTGGTGGAGTATACAAATATAAATCCATGTATCAATTCATCGCGATATTGATTTATTCCATGGTATGATGATAATATAAATTCCACTCTCTTTTTCGAGTCTCCAATGAATACGTCCACCACAACGGAATGTTCAAGAGCCTTGCAAAATGTCGATTCATCTGTCAATGGATTTATGATGTTTTCAATATCATACTGATCGCCACAGAACATGCACACCAATATGCGCAGATCAGTTTGATTCGGTGGAAATGTTTCAAGGGTTTTCATTTCGGCTACTCTTAACGAATCTATGACAATATTCAAAATCTCATAGACATATTTCTGATGGCTCTGCTGGTGGTCTATAAAATCACAGTGAAGCATTTCAGCCAAACGCAAGCCTTCATTGCGCAAATATTCGACTTCATTCTCTTTCAAGTCATGTGGCTGGTACACCAGTACAATTGGAAGGTTCTCAAATTTATCTTCCAGTTCCAAATTGCAAAGTAATGTGCGTTCTAAATTGTCTTTAAGAGTCTCAAAAGACTGAAGATTTGAGTAAACACAAATTAAACCTGTAACAAGAAAGTGATTTCGATTAATCGCTCTTGACCGATTTAAAATTCTGTGCATACCACTCGAGTAAACATCAATGGCCTTAAATGCTTCCATATCACCATTCGCTATGCGATAATTCAGATAATATGTTTGATTTTCGTAGATATATTCGCCTTTGGAACCAGTACACATGCGTATGTCGTTAAGTAAATCGCTGGCCAAGTGTTCGGATCCCACAATTAACAAATTTAGCGTTTTGTCAGATCCCTGAGATTTCCAACTACCACTTCCACCACTGCCAAGTGTTTTGTGGCTACCAGCCGATTTGTCCGTCAATATCTCTTCAATGAAGTTGTCAACGCAACTGTGATAAAATGGGCAATGATCACGTATGGGACAATGCATAAATCCTAAATGTTGAAATAGAATAACACGTCTCTCCTGGTCCAGTCGATCCATTATTTTATACCTATTTATAAAACATAGCAATTAAGAAGTTCTGAGTTTTTTTTTTTTTTTTTTTTGCAAAACAGTACCTAGAATCATCCTGAAGCATATCGGTTATTTGCCTTACATCTTCTTGTGTTATAATATCAACGTTTTTAAATTGTTGAAAAAACTGAGCATGTTCCAAAAGTAGTTCGATGAAATTTTGTTTACTCTTTTCAATGATCTCGTCTTGGTGAATATCGTATATTTGTTGGCAGTCATGTTCCGACAGAGCCTCAAAGCATTCGCGGCCCATAAATAGTACGCGAACTTCCGATAATTGCTTGCCCGGTGTAACAAAGCCCGATTCTTCCAATAGCATCTTGAATTGTTGTTTCCATCTGAAATGTTCATGATCAATAGGTAAAAAGAGAAAATGGACAAAATTAATATACCTACCCTATTTTCTTCTTGTCCTGTTGAACCGAATTCAAAAAATTGCGAAATACCGTCTCGGCCTCAGATGTTTCTAACACATCAAAGGGTATACGCGCTTCATCTTCAGTTTCGTCCATATCAACCAATTCTTGCCACGATGCCTGGGGACATTCGAAAAAGTATTGATCAAATTCGACATGATTTCTCATGTAGCTCTTGGCACATTCCCATATATCATCGTCGCTCGTGGAAAGAGCGTTTATGTCCGGCAGCATATACTCGAGTGTGCGGGCAAATTTATCCAAATATTGGTGTAAGCGCTGGTTCATATAGTCATCGCGTAACTTTTTCATATGCCTCCGGAACAGTTTTTGTCCTGCATCATGACCAAATATATTCAAAAACTCTGTCCACTCACGGAATTGAGCAAGCATTTTTGAGCCATGTGTCCAAAGCACATGATAATCTGTTATTTGGTTACGAATTAGTCGTGTAACAGCTTCAGATCGGCTTTCGAGCAGTTCCTTGCGTGATCTGGCAGCTTCTTGATATGGTATAATTTTAATGCGGTTCTTCACTTTGTCAATCATTTGGGCCAGCAACAGGAATGGAAGATCCGTATTTATCGATTCGTGGGCCGACGTCTCCACCATCTGTATCATGCCCTTGTACTCCTTACGCTGGCAGATTTTTTCTGCTTCGCGCACATACAGATCACAGGAATCATCGTTTTTGGTGGTTACAAGCACCAACGGCTTTTTGTTTTTGAGTATTAAAGTAATTGCATTTTGTACAAATTCAACTTGTTTCTCGATATTTCGATTTGGCACAGGGCTTACATCAAACGTAACAATGAAGCCATCTATTGCCAGTCTTCCATCCGGCATAATTTTCTGTTCATACTCCTTTTCTATTCCCAGCTGATTCTTGCAAATATACATAAGTTTTTCCGCAGAAAATACCTTTGTGCTGGTGCATCTCTTTAGGTAGGTCTCCATTTTGCCCACCTTGAATGGTTGAAATGTGGAATCATCCATAAATTCCGTCTGTTCGATAATATGAAAGGAATATTCAGAGCCTTCATCGGTCGCCTTGAGTACATCTCCCCAATAGAGAAAGTGATCATTGTTTACAACTCTCCCGCTGAAGTCGCTCTAGAAAAGGGAAACGGATTCATCGTATAATCGACCTTATCGATCTGACCAAATGCTCGAATTGACGCTTACCTGACTCAAAACTGATATGTGATCAATGAAGTAGTCATCGGCCATGGGCCTTATAAATCTGTTACATAAGCATGATTTGCCTACACCAACTTGTCCTCGGTCCTTCTCAGTCCCCGAGAGACCGATGACCGATATATTGAACGTTTTCATCTTTTATCTGCAAGCAAGCACAGAAACACACAAAATTAATTTACATTGACATAATTGCGATACAATTATTGCGACTGATATACAAATGTAGGTAATGTTGAAATGAACAAAGTATGTGGCGACTTCTGGTTACCTTGCCACTAAATCAACCATTTTCATTAATAACACTACATTTTTTTCATAGAAGACCGACGGCCGGTTTGTTGTATGTATATGTGTTCATAAAACAGTCAAACTATTGGAATCATAAAACACCCAAGCGGGTGGGTTGACAAACCAACATAGAATTATTCTTTCAGAATTCTAAACAAACACTTTTTCCCAATATTTCAAATAAAATATCGCAAAGTTCTAAAGTATGTATGTACCACCGAAATTGTGTGGGATAAATTAACCAAAGTAAAATTTCAATTTTTACAGCGAAATTTGAATGTCATTTTTGCAGCCATCCAGACGGGTTTGCACCCTCGATGTAGTAAAGAACACTCACAAAAACGACAACAATTTTACATACCACACACTCTTTACAAAATAAGTGAATGCAGCAATGAAGCCATATTAGAACTTACTTCACCGTTATTATTGTTATTTTCATTTGTTTAAATGATTTTTGCTGGTTTTTAACAACATTCAACAGTTTTGAATAATTTCCATGGTAGGAATTGAATGAAACATCACTTTTCATAAAAATTTTGTACACATACAGAAAAAGATGTTCCTGCCTTGCTCTGTCCTCGAACAGTCCACTTGCAACGACAAAAAATACTTCCTTTGAGCATGACTGACAGCAGCGGCAGTAAGTTGGTTGGTTGGTTGGTGTTGGGTAAAAGAGCACATTGAGAGAATGAGAGCATAAGAGTTCAAATTTCAGATGAGAGAGAGAGAGAGTATATACGATAGTGAGAACGGATGAGTATTGAGATGTTGGTATGTGTGTGAGTGACATGTCATAGAATGTAAAAGCAAAAGGATACGAGAGGAAATTGGTTGTTAAATGCTATGCCAATTCACTTATTATGTTGTATGTCGCACACACGCACCCACACTGCGAAGAAGTTACGTTAAACGTGAATTAGATAGTAACATGATGGTGGTTTTGTTGGCAAAAGGAAATTGTAAAGCAGCAATATTATTTAACGACGACGGACCTTGTCTGAACAACAGATTGAGCCACCAACCGAAACATGTACAGAAGCACACCATTACTGATTTACTAGCTCGATGTCTATCACAATATGCCTTCACTCCAACGGCGCATTCATCTTGATAATTTTTGATTTTTTACTGAACCCCATTGAGGTTGAGGAGCATGTGTTGCACAGTGTGATGTACAGCACAGGGCATTGAGGAGTTTAGAACGGGCATTGTCAGTCATTACAAACTATTTACACAATCGACAATTTTGCTTTGTCCCACCAAATGTTTCAAATCCTTCTCATTTCAAACAGCAGCAGACAAATGTGTCCTTGTTCCATGATTGACAGGTTTTACACAATTAACAACAGCGAAAAAGAACAGGAACCTTATGTGTAAAACCTAATAAGTGGTGTTAATTTCGTTTATTCTTCAAAATGTCACTGGTATAACCGAGTAGGTGTGAATATCGGATGAATACTATAACAAATTGGTACAAAGAAGATTCTCTCTTATTGATGTTTCTTCTTTTCATAAAATTTAAAAACCTAACAAGGGTTTGTTGTATAGGGATAAATAAGTTGTCGTGGATTTACAAGTGTCATTGACCTAAAGGAAGCTCGTCATATATCTGATCGTTTAGCACCCGAAGTAAGACCTAACGTTCCAGCAGTAATATAGAGACCATTGAACGATTATGTTGGACTTTAGCAGATTGAAACGCAATGATAATGCTGAACAGACGGATACATCTGGATCTGGAGTATGTTTCAGTAAACGTTATGTATCGAAATCCGTTAAAGGTATATATGTGTTGAGTGATTCGCCTTTCACTGCAAATTGCGGTTCATTAAGGTCGGCTCGACAGAAAAAACGAGTAAAATGACGTTGAGTTCGACTCGGCCAGAGCTCCATCCTTTGTGGTCGGTGTGTAATAGTGTATCCCGGGAATTCCTTCTCACTGCAAATTTCAAATCATTAGACATATGATCTTCGTCTTGACATGGCAAAACAGAAAATTTAAGGAATATCATATGAGCCCGGCTGCTTTTTGAACAGCGGACCACGTTGCTACTCATGTCGGGTGGCACGGCCTTGTAAAAAATAAATTTGGTCGATTACTCGGTAATGTAGTTGACGTGGGGCTAACATATCATCTTAGTTTAAAATCTATCAATCTCGTTTTGTTTCAATGTCCAGATTTATAAAATCGGCAACTCCGATAGGCTGTAGTTAAAGATCGTCTGGATTAAGTTGAGTAGATTAAGCCTGCGACACATGCTGAACATAGGTTGCCGGCATTTTCATCAATTCGCATTAGGTGCACAACAATTCTGCTATAGTGATGCAATAGATGGGGGTGAACACAGAGGACGGAATTCATACTTTAATGGTTCGCTACATCGGTGACTGCATCACTTTCTCGACACACACACGTTTTAGACACCAAATAATGAAGTATATGGCTTCCAGGGTAACACCTAGGCAGGTTGAGTTCAATGAATGAAGATAAAAACTTGAAATTTTGGTTGAGGATAAACCTAGGGGTGGAGGGTGAGAGATAAGACTGGGTTTTCCGTACTAATTATTATAGTAACTTCAATATTGAATTTTTGTACGTAAGTTTTGGTGTAAGGTGTTTGGAAGGATATGGAAAGTACTATAAATGGCACAATGACTTTTTCTACGGAAGTACGGCTGACATTAAGTGGGCCATAGACACATTCAAGCCTTTTAAATCACCAGTGTCAGATGGTATTATTCCCCCCATGATTCAACATGTCTCGACGTCAATATCTGGGTGAGATTTTCAAAGCTTGCCTATACCTATCCTACTTCCCGGTACTGTGGAGGGAAGTTATGGTTACTTACATCCCAAAAGCTAGGAAGCCAAGTCACTCATCCTTTTTATTGAAAACATTAGAACATGGAAATCAGATCTCTACAACCCACGACTGTCAACAGCCTACATTAAGGGTAAATCTGTTGAAACAGCGCAACAACATGTTGTAGGGTTCATTGAGAGAAACATGAATGACTCCTTATTCACCTTTGCAATTTTCCTTGATATTGAGGGAACCTTCAACAACGTCACACTAGAAGCCATTTATGATTTCCTGTTAAGACTTAGGGTTCCCCATCTCCTCATAAATTGGATTGATACAGTACTTAGTAGCATAATTATCAACTCAAGCATTGGGGAAATATCTGTCAGGAAATCGGTCACCAGGGGCAAGCGGTGTTCTACCACCATTGATATGGATTCTGGTTATCAACCATTTACTCTTAGATCTAGGGAAAACTGGCACAAAGGTATTCGCTTATGCTGATGATGTTGCCCTGTTGATTGCTGGGAAATTCCTACAAACTATCTCTGATCTGATGCAAGGAGCTCTAGTCATCTTATCAAGCTGGGCACGTCGTAATGGACAAGGCGTGTACCCATCAAAGGCGGAGCTCGTCCTCTTTACGAGGAAACGTAAGTGTCCGTCCTTTATACCACCGATGCTAGATGAGTCACGCTAAACCTCTCCTCTGAAGCTAAATACCTCGGCACTATCCTCGACCGCCAACTAAGCTGGAAGAGGAACACCGAGAAGGAATGTGGAGGAGGAAACCAACACTAGTGATTATATCTCACCGCGGTTGTGCTTTGATCCATCTGACATCCACATGCCAGATAGGGACACCTGGGCCCGTAATAATCCACCTTTCTGCGGCATAGCTGTCTATACCGACGGTTTAAAGATGGAATGCGGTACGGTACGCTGGTGTCTTCTGTGACATTCTTAATGTTGGCGAAGCCTACAAGCTTAGAAACGATTGTAGCGTATTCCAGACGGAAAGTTTTGCGGTCAAAAAAGCCATAGACCTGTTGGTAACGAGAAACAACGAGGTTATCAATCCGGTGACAATATACGTCGATAGTCAAGAGGTCTCAGGTTGTTTCATACTGCAGGAAATCCTTGGAAAACTGGGTTGGGTTGTCCATCAAGCTCTTTTGCTTTCCTGGTCATTGCAATATTCCATTCACCGAGACTGCGGACGAATTGGCTAGGCTATGATCCGAATGGACTACCATTGAAGTTGAGAACTCGGTTAAACCACACCTATGTCACTTCCTACAGGTTATTCATAAACACTACTCGGAGAGAATTCAACAAAAATGGCTGGACGGAAGGAGGCCCACACTCTCGGAGAAGAGAACAAAGTCGCTACTGTCACTGTCTAAACCTGACTTAAAACTTGTGGTGGATACCATCACAGATAACTGAAAGGTTAGGGCAATGACCTCGAAATGGGATAGCGATGACATTGATTACTGCAGAATATGTCAGGACGAAGAGGAAATTGAGACGATCGAACATCTGCTCTGTCACTGTCCAGCACTCATTAACGTGAGACACAGGCTGGTGGGGGAAAAAGTGTTACATGATTTGACTTCGTTCTCCAACACTGACCCTACAGTAATTCTTCAATTAGCCAGAAAATTTAAGTGGCTAAAGACGACACGGCAAGATCTCTAGGCGTGTATCACCCTCACACATACATTTTTAAAAAGCTCCAATACATTACTTTTTTCTTTTTCTACTTTTCTTCTTTCTTCAAATTTTCTTTTAGGATGAACACAATGGACCACCAACAGGTCTCCGTTTGGATCGGTGACCAAAAGGCAACCATGCGTCCTTTAACCTAACCTAACGTAACTTTTTACCACAAATAGAATGTACTAAATAAAGCAACACAATTTATTAATATCTAGTTATAATTGAATGACTAATTCCAATACACATTTATTTTCAGCTTTATGTCTCCCCAAATACCAAAATTTAAACCATTTAATTCCAATTCGACCTCCATATATCAGCAGTACTGCACAAAAGGCGATCCATATATCAAATTTAATATTTCCATCTCTATTTCTTCCTCAAATGCAAAATTAAGAACTATTTAGTACTTCTCGTACTTTTTAGTACAGATTTCCCCTTAACCCTAATGCACAATTTTAGATTTTAAGCCCTATCCGACTTATAGCAACTTTTGTACCATTTAGTACACCCCTTGCATCAACCCCACCTCCTTACATCAACACCATTTCCAAGAATTGATTCTCCTGACAACGTTCAAGTTTTTACCACTATCCGTTCACATATTTCCAAATGGTACCAAAAATTGTGTAATTTAAACTTTTGGTACACGTATTGATAAAATTTTAAAAACACCCTTTAGTTTGTCTATCTACACAACATCAAAGACTCTCACTACACATTTCAGATTTGCAGCTCTATCCCTTCCTCAAATACCACGTATTTCCAAATTCACCTATAAATCTCAACCGTGTAATCCTAACTTGTCAACGCATTATCAAATTTAGAACCATTCGTACGCTTCCTGAACGCGTTCCCAATATCGAATCTTTATTTTAGGCCTACCCGCTAGCAAATTTTAATTTACCAGATCAATCCGTTGAACCAAAACCAAACTGTACCGATTTCAGTACTATTTAGTACAATTGTTACACTTAGTACACATTTCCAAAACCACCTCCATATCTCAACACAGCACTACACCAGTTCTGACCCCAACACCAAAATTCAGAAATCTAACTATACATTTTTTGCACGTAGAGATCTCACGAAGGCACAAACTTTAAAAAATTCAATCGTTTTGTTCTCTAAACAAAACAGTACTCGTACCACAAAACATTGTCTTAATGTACTTCCACTGTGAGTTGCCGAGCTGTATCGTTTGCGAACGAATCACCAGGAAAAGTTCCCAAACGTTTGTTGAACGAAATGATAACTGGTGCATTTAAAATTGTCATTCTAAATATTGTTTTTTTTTTTTTTTTTTTTTTTTTTTTTTTTGTACCGAATGGCATGAATTTAACTTAATAGTAATTTTTACACGTTTGCGATGAGTTCTGTATTGTTTCGTTTCCAATGTTGCATCATCCAGTAGAATACATTTCAGTTTTGTTTAGTTTTCACTCATCTACACAAAGAGTGCAAAACAAAACTTGCATACCTCAGCCCACTATGCAATAGTAATCTTATTTCCAAATTTCAGAACAAATGTTGAGCTCTAACCATTCCCATAATACGAAATAGTACCAAATATAGTGCATTTTAGTATTTTTCGTTCACTTAAAATGCGAATTTCAAAAAACTCTTTAGTACATCCACCAGCTGATTACAACCAGTGATCCTCACGCCAAAATTATTTATTTATTTCAATTCATTCATGTAATAAAATCCTTTAAGGCCAAAAACATTACATTATAATAAGTTGTGAGCAATCTAAACTATTTCTACAGGTTTGTCAAATAAAAAGGGTACGATATTTAGTACCTTTTAATAAGTTTCGTACTTAAAAGAGTTTCTAATACCCAGAATTTCAAGATTTTAGCTTTAGCCATTTCGTCTTAAGTAAGTCAGTCAGTCAGTTATTTTACTCTTATACTCATGAATATTGAAATAAAAATGAGGAACGGAATATAAATGAATGAAAATAAAATCAAAAATTATATGCAACAAGTTATTCCCACATTTTTATATTTTTCCTCATTTCTATATTGAATGAGAAAGCGCGAAAGATGAATTAAATAAATGAATTTTCTTTCAAAAACAGTTCAATATAACAATTCCATGACAGAACTAATTAATATTTCCGAGGCGCGTCCCGCTTTCACGTCACTTGTTTTGTCAATTTTTAGTTCTTATTTTTGAAAACAATTACCTTACCAATGTTTACCTTTTTATTGTACCAAGGGTGTTACATCTTTTTGTCTGTTTAACTCCATGGTAGAAAAATTCAGGTAACTGCAAGAGTAACAACAACCACATACAAATTTGTTTTTGTACGTAGTACAAGTGTCAGAGTTATATGTCCAAAAATGTAAACAAAATAATTAATTTTCAATAAATTATTTTTATATCAAAAATATAAATTTTTGGATCTTGGATTATTAAATTTAAAATGCAGAAGAATAGTTCCTCAATTATTTAGCTTGAATGCTTTCATACCATTCGCCTGAATGTACAGTTGTAGCTGTATATCCTAGTATCTCAACACTTCTAAAATTCGCTAGAAAATCGTGGAGAAAGTAACAGCCATTTCAAATTGAAAGCAATATACAATTTGCATACACATAAAGTTTTCTACATTTTGCAATTTTAGGAAACATGAAATATACGAATATGTTGCTTAATGCCGAATATAGCCGTTATATTGGGGTCTATACGACGTGGATCTACATAGGCCTTGTTTGTCATAAATATTCAAATTCGAAACTTGAAATAAACGGTGAATAATGTAGCTAAAATCATCAAAATATCGTATATAGGGAGGCACCGTTATATCGGAGCTGTGCGAAGACCTGGACCAGCATAGACAATTTTCTGTCACAGGCTATAGCATCCATTACGAACATCAAATACGACATCTCAAAAAATTTCGGTGGGTATTGCACCTACCGAATATAGGAAGGTACTGATATATGGGGCCTATACGAAGACCTGTACCTGCATAGACAATTTTCTGTCACAGACTGTAGTTTCCATTACGAACTTTAAATACGTTATTTGAAACAATTCCGCTAAATAATGGCGCTAAAATCATTAACATACCGAATATCGGGAGGTACCGTTGTATGGGGGCTATACGAAGACGTGGACCTGCACAGACAATTTTCTGTCTTAGGCTGTAGTATCCATTTCGAACTTCAAAGTGTTAAGTACAACGGCGATTTTACTATTATTATAAGCCTAAAAATGTTCACATTGCCCCGTAGAGAAATTTTATATTTAAAAATGGTAGACCTATTGTATCAAGAAATGGAATTAAATCACAAAACGTCATATTGAGCTTGACACTAGTATTATTATAGAGACAAATCAGCTGGGACTTGCTGCTACCTGTAATAATTATACCATGGGTTAACTCCTTCATAAGGATTTATTGAGCGTATATGTGATAGAATAGGCATTTTAAATCCACTGGCAATAAGCAATCCATATTGTATGCAAGCTACAGGTATGTAATTCATATAATTTTGGAAAAGAAGAAGAGACGAATAAAAATACTGTAACCATGGTACAATAAAAAGGTAAGGTAGAGCTACCAGCTGATTACAATTTTTTTCTAAGTGTGCCCGACAATTTTGTGTATGTTTTTATTGTTTTGAAAAATAAAAACAAAATATTTTCAAAATCAATGATAGGAAGACGCGTACATTGCGGAACGCGCATTGAAGTTATTCGCCGAAAGAAAATCCAAGCATTTCATGCATTTTTCGCGCTGTTTGACCGATTTTAAAAATTACGAAAATATTGAATAAATGAAAACAAATTGTTTGCATACAAATTTGACAGGGAACGAGCATAGTTACCTCCTTATTGTACCATGATTGTAACCGTCTCAAAAGTTATTAAATTGCTTTGCAGCTATGTATGTTCCTAGAAAACGTGTTGTGACAGCCGATTAGAGAAATTGCCAGAGGAAAACGTTGTTTCCAAGCATTACAATTGTTGATTTCACTCTTTGAAATATTTGATCACGAAATGTTCATAATTTTTGAAAAGTTTGACAACAATTCTTTCCCAAAAAGATCAACATTTTCTCATTTAATTATAGTTTAGAAGAAGCAGGAGCTATTTCATACTGCTATTTAGTCACCACTTGGAATTTCAAAGGAATATATTGTAAAAACATCGAACTCCTACATACAATTATATTAGATACACATTCGAATAGATATTGTGGATGGAAAAACACAATACATTAAGAAATTGTCCACCTAAGCAATGTAAATTCCATATGTATGTATGTACCAATGCATGTAAGTATATTATGCTACTATTACAAGTCGCTTGGTTTCGGTAAAAAATAATTTCTATTTTGTTTTATCAAAAACCTGTAGTAGTTTTTCTTATTATCTATATGGGGAAGAGACAAATACAACACAAATGAGAGCGAATGGTTTTACTTCAATGTTCGGAGATGTGTATCTTCATAAAAAAATCATCTTTATTGGAGGAGCATGTTGAATGGGATAGGTTATTAAATATAAAATTGAATTTGAATTTTCAAACAACAATTATCGGGAATCTGTTTTTAGTTTGACGAAAGACCACCAGCACAATACTCCACAATACATAATCATAATATCTTACATTACTCATTGAAACAAACGCAGATCTTGTAACATTTCTTTCATCCGGGATGGATAATGGCGTAGTTGCATTGAAATCTAGTCGCATTTATTTCTCCTGTGCTTGCGCACTAACACAACGAAGCACACATTTAAGTTCGCTGTTTTTTTATTTATGTCTGGATACAAAAACAAGTGAGAATGGGAAAAGGCCATCTATCTCGTCACCGAATGATAAAATAATTAATTTAGATTTTGAAAAACAAATGAATAATCCCAATTTAAAGCACTTTCATTGATTTCGCTTCTTTCGTGTATTTCGTTTGGCATGTGAATCGTATATTACTTGGAAAAGTAGCAGCAGTAGCAGAGACGACAGCATCTAACCAGGCAAACTTACACATTCAATAAAACCACTTTACTCTCGACTCGGCTCTAAACCCCGATTAGACAGACAACACACACAAATTACAGAAATTTGTTTTCACCATTCATCAATATTTCTTTATTCCAATTTCATCATTTGAGAAACACTTACTGGACTATGAACCGCACAAAAATGTTTATTATTTTTCTAACTATTATTAATTGTAAAATACTTGTTAATTTATATTTGAGCTCGACATCACTCACAACCGCCCAAAAGGAAAACAAATACAATACACTAGAGATAGCACACAATCGATGCTACAGGCGATAGTTGAATTTACCAGATCAACACCGATTGATGAGAATGCAATCGATATGACAGTAATGCTAGTGAGGTTCACACAAACATCTACGATATGGGAACCGTATAATAGATTAATGCTATGTTCTCATTGCACTTTCAATCATGTTGTTCGCTCTCAGAATTAACCCGTTCATACGACACGATTCGTAATTCATAGTAAAATGCATCGTAGAATGCAGGTAGTCGCACAGCTGCTGGGACAATGAACTGTCAAACCGATTTTGAAATTGAAAATGTTGAATGAAAAATTATTAAAATATGTAAAATTTTTTGAAACATGCATTATATAGTAACCTCTTATTTTCGACGTATAAAAACATTTAAAAACCTACTGTTTATTTTTTCATAAAACATTAAAATTTTTTTAAAATATCAATGTTCCCAAGCGTTGATGCATCTACCTATATTCTTCTACCATGGTAAAATTATTCCATTTTTCAAAAATTTTGACAATTTATACGAAAATATATGAAATTCTCACTAATATGAATAGAATAGATTGTTGTTTTTCTCCCAAAGACTTATTATATCATTAATTTTACTATTTTCATTGATGTTTTCATCTTTTTGTGTAAATGTTGACATTTTGAGCATATTTTTGTATTTTTCTATTTTCAAATTCTGCTAGTGTCTCTTGTCGCTTGTCTGCCGATACAAACATTTTGAAAACATTGCCTCTATTGTTTGCAGTTTTCGGTGGAAATTTCAACTCGTGGACAAAATGCGCACTTCGGATGAGAGAGAAAACAAAATTTACTTCCGTTTGAATGTACATATGCCATTCAAGATTACAGTTTTCACTCATAATTTACAGTCTTCCCAACATTTTTTAAAATTTCATTAAATTATTCTATTTTGATTTTTAAATGTCATCATTTATTTTTTCGATAAATGCTCGCATTTGTTAGAAATGGCACACATTTCATCTTAGTTCTGAGAGTGATTTGAATGGAACAAAGAACAAAAATCTTTGTTCGTTCAGCAAATTTTGTGTGGGAATCACGTGCAATGTGAACTTAGCATAATACTACGATTAATGCTATGTTCTCATTACACTTTCAATCAAATTGTTCGCTCTCAGAATTAGGTACACGAATTAACCCGTTTATACGGCACGATTCGTAATTCATATTAAAATAATTCCTTTTTTCAAAAATTTTGTTTGTTGATTTTAATGGGAATTTATACGAAAATACATGAAATTCTCACTAATGTGAATAGAAGAAATTATTGTTTTTCTCCCAAAGATTTATTATACAATCGAGATGCCATGTCAGCTTTTCGTTGGAATTATTTAAACGAAATGCAAAAAGAGCTTATAACTTATTTGATAAAATTAAACAAAGACTTAAAAAATTAATTAAACATGATCAAAACAGATTTTGTTCTGTTATATTGGTGCTTTAATTCTTCTAACCATCGTTTCTGAAAATATTTTTTAATATATTTCGAAATAACAGCGTTACCAAAAATTCGACGCACTGGGTCGTCGTTTTAAACCATACATTTTAAACACACAAACTTATGAGAGTTACCCAAATACGTTGAGCGTACAGTCGACGTTTTTCACCATATAATTTAAACACAATATATTACCCATGGTAAAAAAATACGGGTAGATGCGTCCACGCTTGGGAACATTGATATGTTTAAAAATTTTTAAATGTCTTCTCAAATATAAGTAGATTTTTATATGTTTTCTTATACGACGTCATTCGAAGGTTATTATAATAAGCGTTTTTCAGCAATTTTTACAAATTTAAATGTTTCATTTAATATTTCCAATTCCAAATTTGGTTTGACAGTTCATTGTCCCAGCAGCGGTGTCGATGCCTCTTCCTATATTCTTCTACCATGAATATTACCATGATGGGAATTTAATAAAGTATAATTTTTCAAAACGTTATTATTTAGATAATACGGACGTACAAAACATTTTACCACAATGGGAAATTTGAATATTCGTGTACACTACGTCCACTTTTGCTGTCAAAGATTTTAAACATTGAGAATTGAACAATTTCTTTTTTTGTGTGCTGAAAATACAAAATGAATGTTTGAAATTGGAGAATATTATGCAGGCCACACACGATACCACTGATTGTACAACTTGGAGAGGTTGTATTCAAGATTGTATCGTTTGTGGCCCGGTTGTACGAAGTTGTGTCTCGGTTGTACCAAAAATCAAAATTTTTTGATATTTGGCATGTTGTACCAACCGATTGTATCGTTTGTAGACATGTTGCATACAATTTCATTTTGTGTTTATTTTTGAAGAGCTAACACCATTGTTTCGCACATTAAAACAATACGAAATCCAATCAAATGTGTGATTTCAATGAAAATATAAACAAATAAAAATATATATAACACGGAATTTCAAAACTTAATAATAAATAAAGGCTATTCATTAAATTATAGAGGACGAAATTATTTCCGGTGTCATCTTAACTCTTCGAAAAGTGAAGTTGCACAAAGAGTTTGCATACAAAGTTTTATCGTTTGTGGCCGAAGCATACAACTCATGGTAGAAGAATATAGGTAGACGCATCGACACAGCTGCTGGGACAATGAAATGTCAAACCAATTTTAGAATTGAAAATGTTGAATGAAAAATTATTTAAATTTGTAAAAATTGTTAAAAAAAAACTCGAATTATAATAACCTCCGAATGACGTCGTACTCTATCATATTTGAAAAAAACATTTAAAAATTTTTGACATATCAATGCTCTCAAGCGTTGATGCATCTACCTGTATTCTTCTGCCATGATACAACTTGACAACCCACCAAGTTGTACCAAAGGTTTTATCGTGTGTGGCTTGCATTACAATCACGGTAGAATTAAAAAGGTAATGTCATGCAATCATATGATTACAACTTCTCGTTGTAAAAAATTATATTTAGAAATCCATTGTATACACATAAATCAGAGATGGGAACCTGTTTTTATACAGTGAAATTTAACAAGGTAAATTACGGAAAATACAGAGAAAGAAATGCTTATTTGAAATGACTTTACCTTCTTAATTTAAGCATGATTACAATAGTGGAAATTTAATGAAGTATACATTTTTAAAACGTTATTATTTTATAGATTTAACTATATGGGCCTGAAGTATTTAGGCAATGCGGACGATGGCTGAATAAGAAAGTTTGGTCAACTTTAAAGAAACTAGAAATATGCAACTCTGTACTGGACTCTTAGGTGTCGAATAGACTTTTAAATATGCAACAGTTGTTTTTGTTTATTTTTCTTTTTTTAACAAAATTTTTATATTGGGGGAAACTCGCGAAACAAGAATGGAATTTTGGGGTTATTCCACAATATTGTTTTATTCCAAAATTGTACAATGAGTTGCTCATTAACGTCGAAAATATGTATTTATTTTGCAACAGAATTTGAAATAATAGAAAATTATTGTATTTTGTATTCAAAACAATGCACACACATACAAATGTGTATATGCTTTGATAGAATAAGGACTCAAAAAGAAAAGAATTGTATTAAGGGAGTAGCTTGTTCTACCTTCTGTAATTGTGTCATGGTTCACAGATACCTTTAAATAGATGTGTTATATCATTTGGTTTCTAACTCTCAAATGAAAGCCTATGGCTTAAAAATAAGATCAGTTTCTTTAAATTACTTAAAATCGACCGGAAGGTGAAAATCTTTTATTTCTATTTAGTTGAGTGATTATTTTTTAATAAAAATTGAGCCAGTTATATAAGCCAGATCTTGGAATTGTTAGGCTCAAAAGTATTAATTAAACACTAAATCTAGGGCCGACTTCGCGGATCGGGCCAGCTAGTTCTTTATAAAATACTATACAAATATACGTTTTCATTTCACATTTTCATAGAACAACAAGAATTTAGAATTTAGCCCCTGGAATTATTAGTATTGGTATTGGGATCATTAGATAAATAGATAAACATACTAAAAATATTAAATCTGAAATGTATTTAAAAATGTCAGTTGAATTATTCTAAAGTACATTTCTGAATCGAATGTTACAGATTTCAAAAATATTACAAACATCGACACTTAATATAATTCTATTTTATTGATTATGTTTGATATTAGAGTTTCAAAAGCTTCTTCTATCATTGCTATATATCGTCGTGCTTCCTTGAAACATCTATGTCTAGAACTTGCTGTTAATTGCATTTGAGTTGAATTTATACCAAGGGTGCTTTGAGCGTAGAGACTGCGTCCCGTAAGCATTAAGATGTTGACACAGTCGTCCGTTAATATTGGAAACGCCTCTGCAAATCGTATTATAGATGGCAGGATGTTTCGAAGATATTTACATTTGGCTTCAGTGGATAGCAGTGAGAGTGCAGATTGGATCGTGTTGACACAAAACTTTGAAACACTTAAGCTCTTCGGTATGGCATACTTTAAAACCAAATGTGATGTTAGATCTATTGTAAAAATTTGCTTCTCCATTTCGGGCATGCTCAGAAACTCATGTAAGAAATCCAGACATATGTGCATGGACGGGACTCCCTTCACCATCATGGGTATTACTTCACGCGGATATGTTTGGAAATGGACAAGTTTAGCGAGTGAAGGTTCTGATATGAATGATTGATGAATAAAGGAGCATATTATGCCCTGGGTTTCACGAAGTTCAAGCGACGAAACACGGCCGGAGTTATTAGCATGCATGTCAGCCAAAACTTCCAGTAAAATATGAACGGCTGCACTTTCTTGGGAAGCAATAAGAGCAGTTTTCAATTCCTCCCTCTCTGTATCGACCTGGACCTGGCCGTTTTTGTCGATTATTTGCCTTGATTGCATTTGAATATTGAGATGAGCCTTTGATGCCGCCAGACTGCCCTGCAGAATGCGCAGCAATATAATTAATGTATGCGGACAGTGAAATACTTCACGACCACATCGTAAAACCTGCAGTGGGTCCAATATATTTTCCATAACGAATGAGCAGCGTTGTATGTAATCTTCAGTAGCCATAATCGAAGCTAACGACTTACGCCAAAAACTTATGGGCAAAACCCCATTCAAACGCAGCCAAATGTCGAGGTAAAGGTTCTTAATCGAACGTGGAACTTGTCGTCTAAATACTTTGGGCAAATTTCGTACAATTACGTCTGCATTTTGTGCAAGTTCTTCTGCTGGTAGTTTCATTAATGCCTTTAAAACGGGTATAGCTTTGCCCGGCTCTGTATCGAGTTTATCGAAATTAATTTTTTTTAGAGACTCCTGCAGCTGCATACTCAAATTAGACGGAGAACGAACAACGCGTTGACTATTAGAATGACTGCAATGCTCTTCCAGCCAGTCATCAACCATACTAAGATGCGGATAGTTCGATACAATCAGTCTCAAAAGTGGATGGAAAATGCCAATGTAATCGTTGTGATACTGTTGTGCTTTTTGCAACAAATACTTCATTGGCAATTCGGAAAGAAAACTATTTGTATATTCCTTTAATTTACGCCCACTTATGGCCGCGTTGGATAAATTAGTTATGCGCGTTTCCTCATACAGTACCAAATAGTAGAGCATCAACAGTTGTGCCGTCAATGGACATTGAACTTGGTATTTCGACAAATCCTCACTGTCGACCGAGGATACATTAGAAGAAAGAACTCCCGTTCGAGGGACAGAAATTATATCCCCAATCATATTTGTACCATCTCCGCTCGACCTGAAGATGTGCAAGATCTCGTTTTCAGAAAACGACTTGTGCATATGATCGACGTTAACCTTTCCCTGGGGGTTGGGTACTATTAAGGTATTAACATAAACCTCAATCAAGGCTGGCATCACTGGATGTAACGGCCGAACAGAGTTGCATATTTGCTTGTATATCCACGATTTTATGGGAACTTTGTGCTTTAAGAAGGCCCTGGACTTCAGTAATTGATGAATACAGTGCACAGGAAGATAGCCTGGAATGCTGGCATTTAACTTAGGTGTGACCGGCACCCGAACTGCATGTGATGCCACTACCTGTTCGGTAAATAAATCCTGAGTAAAAACTTGCTTAATTCGATTTGTACTATTCGGCCGAATCGGGATTTTCATAGCCAACGTAGAACACACCAATTCCCCAATAGCTGATATTTGATTGCTATGGAAGTGGATAGCGAGTAAAAGTAACATTTCGCCCAATGAAGTACTGGCATCAGATCGTCGGCCAAAGAAGACGTCTTCTTTTATCAACCACTGTAGCCACTCAATTGCCTTATTTTCCAGAGATGTAGTTGATACCAGTGACGGACATGCAATCAAGATGCACAGAGCCAATGAAACAAAGCGCATGCCAGAAGCAGTAGGCAGCGGCCGACTTGTTACCAGCTGAGCAAGAGAGTTTATTTCATCGTCATTAAATCTGAAAGTATATGCAATGCACAATATACCATGACATACATCAAGCTCTGAGGAGAGAAAACTTACTTTAGGCCAGCAATTCCACGCAGAGCACAATACAGTCGCATAATAACTGCACCTTGGACTGTATAGTCTTCCTCGTTGCAGGCTGTGGCGTCCGAGCTACGATTGGCCATCTGTATTATGCTCACTAATTGCTGTAACAACTCTGCTCGTACCATAATTAATGCATCCGCCTTGCGCTTCTGACTCACGTGTATGTACTCAGCGAACCACGTCCTAACATTTTGATCATTTCCTAAAAGCATTCCGGTCAGAAAAGAAATCTGCAAATAATTTTACTATTAATGTAACACATATGCTCTAGATTCAAAAACAAGAAGAATACTAACCAAGTCTTGAGGGTACTTTAGGCACAACTTGAGCATAAACGAGGGTACTTTCATAATTTCAACACATATTGCTCTCGTTGTCAAGGCTTGTATGGGATTTATTTCACTCAGTGCCATTAGAAGTGCTAACTTCTGTTTCCCCTCAATTGATTCTTCATCGCAATTGACAATTACATGTGTCACGACATCGCGATAGCAGTCTGGAAAGTTAGCCACCAACGCACAAATTATGCGATGTCCATTCGGAACTTGTACAAGCGTATCTGTCAGTTCTAAAATATTGAGTAAGGACGGCAGCTCGGCCAAAGCAATGCACAGTATATCAACAACTTCTTCCAGGTATATTCCATCGTCTAAAATTTCTGATTGCACCACCGACTTTTGTTCTGATAACTGCCATTGGACATTGAATATCTCGGACAGTACCACCCTTACTTTGCGTGTCACATCGGCTCGTTCAAAACCCAGAGCTATGCCGGTTTGCAGGCCGAATTCTTGCTGTCCCTCGTAATACATGGATTTTTGACGTGCCTGCAATTCCTTCTTAAGTTCCTGCTCTAGCTCGTGGTAATTTACTTGCAGATACGAAACAATGCTGTTTACCACCTCAATGCCAATGAGAACAGCTAAAATTTGTTTACGTGATTCCATTGACGATTTTGTGTTGTCCAGAGGAGAGAGTAGGCTCATACGGACAAGAGCCGGCAAGACGGGCCGTATCTCATTCTGGGGGTATGTACTCAAAGCTGTTATGTCCAGATTTTGCATTGCAGCAAATACTCGTGCTGTGACATCCTGCATTTTAATAATTACAGAAATATGGGTTTATAAAACAAAATGTGTCCAATTCAACCAATTCACTGAACTGCTTGAGCAAATCGAATCGAAACAAATAAGAAATCAAAAAGAAATGCCCCATAAAAAAGAACGAGACAGCAAAATCCCCGAGGGACCTCTGTTGTTTACGAATGAGACATGAGGAAATCGAACCGCTGGATAGATACATTACATGAACCGCGGGAGTAAGTTCCTTCAACTCGAGGAAGAAATCGGCCGGCTTCAGGTCGTAATTTTGACGCCGTTATGAATATTAAAAACAACTAAAACAACTAAAATATTTCTATCTTATATAGGTTATAGGTTTATAAACAAAACCAATAAATATAAATGCTTTCCATATGTTTGTCCAGACAACGAAGCTAAGGAATCTTTTCGTCGGTTTGCACTCACAACGTTAATCGACGGCGACTATCAAGAATTACTGCATTAAAAAACTTATGCATACATTGTGTACAACCCATGGTACAACCTCTTTGTACAGCTCCGTTTTTCGAACAGTTTGATTTCTGATGACACCGGAAATAATTTCATGCTCTATAATTGACTCAATAGCTCTTATGTGGCGTTTCCACTGCACTTGATTCGCTCTCTATTCGTTGTTTGACCCTTAACTATGAAAAAAAAACTAATTCTTAACACAAAATTTCCTGAGCGAACACTCATATTTGTATATTGTTCAAATCAAATCACTCTCAGAACAACGAAAAAATATGTGCCACCCCTAACAAATGAGAGCAAACGAGAATGAAAATTGTAAAATTAATGATATAATAAATCTTTGGGAGAAAAACAACAATCTATTATATTCATATTAGTGAGAATTTCATATATTTTCGTATAAATTGTCATTAAAATCAACGAACAAAATTTTTGAAAAAAGGAATCATTTTACTATGAACTACGAATCGTGCCGTATAAACGGGTCAATTCGTGTACCTTATTCTGAGAGCGAACAACGTTGTTCGGTTTCCAATGGAAACATGCTATTATTTATCTTATTTATTAAACATAAAATGAAATTGTATGTAAGCCACACACGATACAATTGGTTGCACAACTTGTACCGTTTGTGGCCCGGTTGTACGAATTTGTGTATCGGTTGTACAAAAAATCTAAATTTTTTAATATATGGCATTTTGTACCAACCGATTGTAACGTTTGTGGGCATGTTGCATACAATTTCATTTTGTGTTTATTTTTGAAGAGCCAACACCATTGTTTCGCACATTAAAACAATACGAAATACAAAATATATTACAAACATTAATTATAAATATAAGCTATTGAGTCAATTATAGAGCATGCATTTTTTCCGGTGTCATCTTAACTCAAATAAACTCTACGAAAAGTGAAGTACAAAGAGGTTGTACACAAAGGTCTATAGTTTGTGACCGAAACACACAATTTGAGTAACCTCCAAGTTGTACAACTAGTTGTATCGTGTGTGGCAGGCATAAAAAATATTGATTTTTATACAACCGAGACACAACTTCGTACAACTGCCTCATAAATGATACAATTTTGAATACAACCCATGGTAGAATAATACAAGTAACAGCAAGTGTTGTTGTACAACAATCGTAACAAACATACAAATTTGTTTTTGTAGGTAATACAGGTTAGGTTGGTTTGAAAAGAGGGGCGAAGCAATTCGCCGCATGCGCTGTTGGACACACACTTAAGAAGCCAGTATAGGCCTGTTGTGGGATCTAGACTAAGGGTTTTTGAAGAAGGTAGGCAGTTTACAGTCTGTTATATTTGAGATTCAGTTGCCTTTATGAAATTTCTTAACTGTCTTATATCGTTCCCTAAGAATTGGGATCTGATATTTGCAAACGCTGGGCATTGACAGAGGAAATGTTCCAATGTTTCGTCATCTTCCCCACATGCTCCGCATATGCTGTTTTCTGCACATCCTATCTTGTACAGATGAGCTTGTAGGCCCAGGTGCCCCGTAAGGATGCCTGTCACCTCACTGATCTCTTTTTTACCTAGTAATAAAAGGTCCGTCGTTTTCATCTCATCGGGATAGCCCCATAAGATTTTTGTGGTTTTCCCTACACCCTCATTGTTCCATAGGGATATGTGGGCGTTTTTTGCCCATGCTATCTCGTTACCCCTAACTCCCGTATGACCTGGTACCCATATAATGCGTACTACGCCGTTTTGAGAGTAGTTGTTGATTGAATTTCTACATTCCAAAACAGTTGCTGAAGTCACTGTTTTGGATGTCATAGCCCTTATAGCTGTCTTGCTGTCCGTTGGGACGTTTACGGTAGCCGGTCTCGTGTTGGCATTAAGCCAGTTCAGACACTCTGCAATCGCAGGATCGTATTGTGATCGGGCAAGCGGAAAGAGACTTCGGTGTTTGTATCCTCGATAAAAAGTCCCAGTCCCGCTCTCTCCGCTAGCACTGAGCCGTCTGTATAACAACAGTTCCCAGTCGGCATTTATGGTAGGAATCCTTCGATCCAAGAGTCTCTGGTAAGGATTAATGTTTTACATGGGGCAGCTACAAAAGTTTCAGATATCCGGTCCGATACAAAATTTTCTACAGATTCTCCCGTTGTTACCTGTAAAAATGTTTGATGGTATGTAGCGTGACCTTTGTTTATCCACTCGTCCGTCGCCCTAAGCCTTAAGGCCGCTTCATACCGTATCTAAACTTCTATTGGGTGCACAAATAGAATTGTCTCTAATGCCTTAATTGGTTTGGATTGGTTTCTTTTCCTAGTGCAAAGACATGTCTCAGTTTTTTTCCGGGTTAACGTTAAGACCTCTCGGTCTGGCCCAGTTGTATGCAAGTTTCAGAGCCGACTCGGCCCTTCTGCACCGCAAGTTTGGGTTCTTTCCCCTCAGAAGTATTATCACGTCGTCTGCATAACAGACTGGTTCAAAGCCTTCATTGGTTAAAGTCCTTAGAAGACTGTTATTGGTGGTAACCCACAGGAGGGATGATAATATCCCTCCCTGTGGAGTTCCTTGGCCAACTTTGTTCCTTATGTTAACGTCATATAGCCCACAGCTTATCCATATATTCCTTAGCATGTGGTTCATCCAGTCCCTTAGGGCCCGGTCGGCCTGAAAATTATCTAAGGATTGGATGAGTGAATCTGTGCTGACGTTGTTGAACGCACCTTCGATGTCAATGCATACTGCTAGTGTATACACCTTCCTATCGAAGGTGCTCTCGATGTGGTGTCATGGTAGAAGTATATTGGTAGACGCTTCGACACAGCTGCTGGGACAATAAACTGTCAAACACATTTTGGAATCGAAATTTTTGAATGAAAAATTACTCAAATTTGTAAAAATTATTAAAAAATGCATATTATAACAACCTCCGATTGGCGTTGTGTGGTGAAACATAGACAAATGTTCTTATTTTTGCAGAAATATTTAAAAAATTTTGACATATCAATGTTCTCAAGCGTTGATGCATCTACCATGATGTGGTGTACAACCTCATGTAATGCGGTTTCCACTGAATTTGTTTGTATTTAAGCATATCGTTTGCAATTTCGCTCTTAATCATGATGTCGATTGTACGTTCCATGGTTTTGAGTAAGAACGATGTTAGACTTATCGGTCGATAAGACTTGTGTATTGCGTAGCTTGCCTTCCCAGGTTTGGGTATAAAAACTACCCTCGATTCCTGCCAGGTTTTAGGGATATACGCAAACTTTAGGTACGCGTTGAAAATTCCGGCTAAGTTGGACGAAATAAGGTCCACCTTCTTTTGGAGCAGAGCCGGGAAGACCATACTTGGTCCCGCTGCCTTAAACGGTTTGAATCTTCTGATGGCTTCCTTTACCATCGATTCATCAATTTTAGGTGTTTCCTCAGTCGCAATCCTTCTATCTTCCGATATATCCAGGTGTGTTGTGATGCTCGGCGGGAAGTGTGTACTCATCAGAAGCCCTAAAGTCTCTTCTATTGTTTCCATCTTGTTACCCATATCATCCACCATTGCCTCGGCTTGTGTATGGCTTTTTGAAAGAAACTTTTTTATTTTTGGTCCTAATCTTTCAACACATCAAGCAATCGCTAGAAAATCGCGGAAAAGTCAACATCCCTTTCAAGTTAAAACCAAACAGCATACATACATTAAGTATTCTACATTTTGCAATTTTAGGAAACATGAAATATACGAATATATTATCTAACGTGGTGTCGCTGTTCCTTAACGGCAAAAAAGTTTCTGAACCATCACCATTGGGGTTTTGTTAAGTACAACGGCGATTTTTTCTATTATTAGGCAAAAAGTATGTTCACATTGCTCTGCAGTGAAATTTTATATCAAAAAGGGTATACCTATTGTATATCGAGAAATGGAATTAAATCACAAAAAAAGCGTTGAATGTGCTCTCACCTTTACTAACTAGATTTCACCTAGAAAACAAATGAGCGTAGGGTTAAAGAGTATAAATTATGGACCGAAATTGAACTATATCAACCCAAAGCTCCTTTTTCTTTTTCCAAGAAGCCAGCCGCATTTCATACGTTTCATGTATTCTCACGTTAACAACGAAATCCTACAAATATCGACATTCAACAAAGACATAAAAGTGTAAAGATAGGAAAACACAGAGTCAAAATATTGTCACCAGATGTAAATACCTCTGTAGTTATGATCTTTTAATAACATAGTTACCAATGTTAAGTGATTTAAATCGCTAAGGCAATATGCAAATAACCGGGTCTATGGAATAGAATTTTGAAACCAAATTTTTGTATTATTCAAACTTTTATTTGTCATTCTTTTCTATATCTCTGTTATGAGCTGTTATTTTAGATAGTGTAGCCACAATCAATTTGTTCAGAATTTATTTTGTCTAGTCTTTACCATTTTAGGTATTTGTTTGCATTCACCAAAAATTATAAAAGAGACATGTTGGCATAAAAAACGTAATTACAGAACAGTTTTACGATAACACTTTCTGCAAAGCAAAAATTTGGGCTTAACATTATATTTATTGACGTTTTCAATTAATTAAAAAGTGCATTTGCTGTCAAAACAGTTTAACATTGGTTATTATGTTGTTATGATATCATAACAACAGAGGTGTTAATATATTGACTCTGACTTGTTCTATCTTTATACTTCTAAGGCCCGTTCTTATATCTTTCCTTTATAGTCCACTTTTGATATCCCTCACTTTAGAAAAATTGGAAGATGAAGTTCACATTATCGGGTTCTCATTATTACATCTTTTCTTTAGAATATATGCATTTTTTACAGAGAAATAGCAACCTTTTTGTAAAAGTCACTGCATTTTTTTCACAATGTCATCTTCATTTTAGTTTAAAAATATTAAATAAAAATTTGTAATAAAATTTTGAATTTGTAATTAATTTCGTGAAATAAATTTATAATTCAGTTCTTCAATATAAAATAAACTATTTGCGTTATCCATTTTTATTTAAATAAATGTTGCTGTTATAGCCATATTATCAATATAAAATATGGCAATATGAATTCAGTAAACTTTACGTTAAAAGATAAAGGGAAGATGGTCTGACAGTTGAAACTAAAATGAAATTTGTAATAACGAAAAACGATTTATGTGTCCGACAACATCATTTTTTATCTATCGGCAAGATGTAATAACCGGCCTATGGCCCGTTCTTATATCTTTCCTTTATAGTCCACTTTTTCCAATGTAGAATAACTTATGTATGTATGCTGTTTGGTTTCAACTTGAAAGGGATGTTGCCTTTACCACGATTTTCTATCGATTGGTTGAAGTGTTGAGAGATTAGGACCAACAGCTAACAACTATACATTCAGGGGAATGATGTGAAAGCATTAAAATTAAATAATAAAGATATATTCTTTTGCATTTTCAATTTAATAATCCAAATTCCAAAAATGTATATTTTTTAAATTTAAATAAATTATTGAAAATTAATAATTTTGTTTACATTTTTGGACACATAACTCCGACACTTGTATTACGTACAAATTTGTATGTGGTTGTTGTTACGATTGTTGTACAGCAACACTAGCTGTTACCTGTATTATTCTACCATGGTTGATGGCAAAGACCAAGGGCAAAGATGTAATGGAGGTCGTCTGTTAACACAAAAGATCTGCAAAAGAAGTCGATTTGAGAGAACAGTTTTGACAGTTCTTTCACAAAGAGTTTGTATTTATTTTTTTGCCAAGTCTTTCTTCTCGGCATTTGGGATTTGTTCACGGTATTTCGACATCAATACTTCATATCGACTTCTTCTGTTGAATGTAAATTTCAACTATTTCGCGTGGCGTGTATTGGTTCAGGTAAAAATCTGGTTGGACTGACGCTTCAAACGCGGTATGTCATTAAGCGATGTGACATCTCTGTCAAAAGTTATGGCGTTGCCAGATGGGTCCGTCGAATATGGACAACCCTGTATATTCTGCACATTTAACATCCCAAAACTTCTGCCAACGACCGGTAAACTTTCAACAAATCAATAAAAATGTTTTTCGTAGTAATTGACATCTTTTTACACCCATTAGCTTTAAAATAACTCAAAAATGAGAATATGCATGATCCCTTAAACGCACGAACGTCAAAATCGAACGTAATGCATGAGAAAAATTAAAAAATAAATAAAATGTAACAAAATATAACACGTGTTATACTTGAAATGTACTTATTGATGTGCTCGGGGTTCCAATTTTGTGTAGAAGCCTCAATGCGTCGAAGTTGTAAAGAGAAGTGTTAAAAAGTCGTCCAATCCTACTCCACGTTTCTTCAAATCCATTTTTCGCTTTAATTCATTGGTACAGGGTGAGATGAAAAAACTGTAACCAAATTCAGACTGCTGTCATTCCCAAGAAACTCGTCCGACAGCTGTTAAAATTATTCCAATGACAGCACATTATATTGTTTATAAGTGTACCAAAGCATTTTGGTGAGAATTTTCCAGAAAATAGTGTAGTTTCTTTATATTTGGCTGCAAAACCACAAGTGGCTCTAACGTTAGAGCACTCCAGCATTTAAATGTGAATAAATCTTTTGAGTCTCGTTCCATCGCTCGTTACCGCGATACTGGTAGGGTAGCCCGTTGTCAAGTAAGTGGACGGAAGAAAACAGCAACTTGATAGAAACCCGCGTCGCAGTGACCGAAAAATGGCTCGTGAGCTGAACATATTACAATTTTCCATTCGCAAATATTGAAAAATGAGCTCGGGGTAGCTTTTGACTTTTTTGAGTGTCTTAAATCATCGGCTGACTTCTTCTGGGTGGGGGAGTTCTGTCCACCATATGGTGGTTAGGATGACTCCCACGATAACACCCAAGCAGGTATTGCAACGAAAGCATATTGTTAAGGGAAAAACTTCGTCTCCTCATGTAAATGGTCCACAGGAGTCATGAGTTCTCATGACTTCAAGCTTCTTATGTACTTGCACCCTTAGACAAATTTACTGCTATTGATTAGTAATCAGGGTTAATCCAGATAAAGATTTGTATTTACTTATTTTTACCTTATAGCGAGCTTACACAAAAAATCTTTAGCTGTAATACCGTGATAATTTACCAATCTCAAAAATATATAACGTATGTTTTTGTGATTATTTAAGCATCCTGCATAAAGTAGAAGAATACATAGTAGAAGAATACAGGTTGTCGCATGGACATTTCTGTGAAACCAATTTTGAAATTAAAATTTTTGAGTGAAAAATTATTGAAATTTGTAAAAATTGTTAAAACAAATCCTTTACCTTTGTACCGTACCTTTGTTAAAGGTACATATAGAGGCGTCGTATTGGAAAACATAAACAAATCTATTATCGAAGAAATATTGAACAATTTTTGACATACAATGATCTCAAGCTTTGATGCATCTTCTACCATGATTGTATGTAAACATACTTTTATGTATTTACCCCTTAAGCACCATAACTAAATATATAATACTGGCAACACCGATACCAACGAAGAATCCCATGTCTTGCGTTGTTTTGACGCCGTGTGCTGTCTCGAAATTGTCGGCCGAGTTTTCTGGTATACACACATAATTTTTCAAGTTTTTCAAAGTTAGTTCTGTCGTTGTCGTTGAATGAATGTTGTGAATGTTTAAACATTAGAAGAAAGGTTTTTATTTTTATATATTTGAGTGCTAAATGAGAAAATTGTGTGCAAACATCAAAGAATATTCAACATTTGGGGACATAACGATTTGTGCTTAATAATATTTTACTGAATATCAACATACGAAACGGCGGTAAGTTGCGAGAAGAGCAATAGTTTTTTACTTTTTGTGGAAGTAGGAAGTGCAAATAACAATAAATTAAAAATATTAGGCAAGACTGACAACGCCCTATAAAGTGATAGACAGCCTAAAAACGCTTGATCCAATAATGTAAACCATTGCATCTATTTCAATAAAAGTGGCGAGAAAAAGGATACAAACTAAATAAAAAATGTTTTGAATATGATGAAAATGAATCTGGATCGTAACTTGAAAGCAACATCCATTCATACATATATATAAGTATGTACATTACCATCGATTGATTTATCTATACAATGAGTTCTGCTGTTTTCCTCTACTTCTCGCTCAGAAAATACACTCTTTTTTTCGTTTCATTACTGTGTTGATGACATCATTTTATTCGGTCTATTCAATTCGTTCGCTCACTCTTACTCGCACCGCACGACGAGCAAAACAACAAATGGAGCAAGTTGAGTTTAGGGGCTATGCTCGGATCATTTTGAAATTTTTACCGCAGGTAGGTATTTGTAACCTGATTACGGCAATGTAATTTTTTTGTGGGGGAAATACCCGGTTACCCGGTTATTCGACCCAAAAGTTCGAATATAACATCCGGTTTGTATCCGGTTCTACGTAACCGATATCAATAAAATGGGTATCATTTGAAAGCTTATGAAAATACCTATCCAACAAGTGGTCATATGACGGGGTTGCTGGAACCGGTTTCGGAGAAATTTAGGAAAATTTGCATTTTTGTATGAGTACTTTTTGAAAAACCTATAAAAACTCGAAAACGGACCCATTATAGGGTCTTAAAATCAATACACTATATTATAGCTAACACTATTGCCTTTCCAAAATGGTGTCATATGTGTTGATATCTTTTGTGGTTCCGTGGATATAAGAGATAGAATTCATTAAATTATATTTTTCTCCAGTCTAGATGCATTTGACTTTGACCTTTATAGCTTTTTTAAGCAACCGGCCTTCGGCCGGGGCTAAAGATTTTCTCCTCTGGGGTATGTCCAACACCGGCTACGCGATCCATAGTTTTTCTAAAAATTGTACATTTTGTAAGTAGCCGGCCTTCGGCCGGGGCTTAAGATTTTCTCCTCTAGGGTATGTCCAACACCGGCTACGCGATCCATAGTTTTTCTAAAAATTGTAATTTTTGTAAATAGCCGGCCTTCGGCCGGGGCTTAAGATTTTCTCCTCTAGGGTATGTCCAACACCAGCTACGCGATCCATAGTTTTTCTAAAAATTGTAATTTTTGTAAGTAGCCGGCCTTCGGCCGGGGCTTAAGATTTTCTCCTCTGGGGTATGTCCAACACCGGCTACGCGATCAATAGTTTCCTAAAAACTGTAGTTTTCGAAAGTAGCCGGCCTTCGGCCGGGGCTTAAGATTTTCTCCTCTGGGGTATGTCCAACACCGGCTACGCGATCCATAGTTTTTCTAAAAATTGTAATTTTTGTAAGTAGCCGGCCTTCGGCCGGGGCTTAAGATTTTCTCCTCTGGGATATGTCCAACACCGACTACGCGATCCATAATATTCTAACAACACCAAATTAAAAACAAAGCAGATTAACAAGAACGTTAAACCCGACACAAAACTTGGGTTCACTCAAACTGCTTTCATAAGTAACGACTTTAAAAGTCAATATCTTCGGAACTACAAAAGATATCAACACATATGACACCATTTTGGAAAGGCAATAGTGTTAGCTATAATATTGTGTATAGATTTTAAGATCCTATAATGGTTCCATTTTCGAGTTTTTATGGGTTTTTCAAAAATTACTCATACAAAAATGCACATTTTCCTAAATTTCTCCGAAACAGGTTCCAATTACCCCGTCATATGACCACTTGTTGGATAGATATTTTCATAAGCTTTCAAATGATACCCATATTATTGATATCGGTTACGTAGAACCGGATATAAACCGGATGTTGTATCCGAACTTTTGGGTCGAATAACCGGGTAACCGGGTATTTCCCCCACAAAAAAATTATATTGCCGTAATCAGGTTACAAATACCTACCTGCGGTAAAAATTTCAGGTCAATCCAAGCATAGCCCCTAAACTCAACTTATGCCCAACAAATCTTGGTTGGTAAGTTATCTGATTGTTTTAGCTTGCTTTCTGCTTACTTGCCGCATTAACCTACAGACGGAGAGAACATCATCATCATTGCCGTCGTGCGTGCGGTCGTTTGTGTTTTTATATCTTCTTTATTAAAATACTGCCCGTTTGCCCCATCAAAATGTGCTTCGAGTGAAAAATTTAATTTTACCTTATTTATTGGTAAAATTAACACCAACAACCACAACAAACAAATAAATACAAAAACAGTGAGAATATATGAAAATTTTCTAAGTGGCAACAAAAAACGTCAATTCAAGTGCTAAAACGTAAAGTGAGTGAGTGTGAGAGCGAGAATAACCATCAGTTACAGAGAGTAAGAAATAGAGGAAAGAAAGTGTGTGAATTAACATTAAAGGTGATTCAAAACAAGCAGATACAAAATATTTGATATCGATATTTGCAATAATGACAGTTTGAAGGATATTTATATAATCCATCATGAATTAAGTAGCTCTAAATTTTGCTGAAAACAATCTTAATGAAATGACTGTTAAACTGATTGTATGATGAAGTATCAAGTGCGCTCTTGTAAAGGCCAGAAAAAACAAGTGAACACAAAAAGCTAGAGAAAGTTGAGCTCATTGGGTTGGGCGTAGTATTCTAAATTATTTTTGTGTGCGTGTTTGGTGTTTATTTTTCATCGTCAATGATAGATTGATGTGGTGGTTGTACATTGTACAAAATTTCAATGGATAACAGTGTGTTTGTAATTTATATTTATTTGTGTATGATCTTCGTTAAAATTGAGCTATGCTACTAATCTTCATTTATTGACTTGGAGCTCTTAGTTGACGAAAAGTCCAGTTGAATTCATAGTAAATTCAAATTACGCTATTAGAAATATTTAAAATCTGGTTTTTATAACTGTATTTTTTCCAAGCTTGAATTCTTCTTTCAAGGAATTTCAATTTCAGGATGAAAAAAAAAACGCGCAAACACTTCGGGAATACTTTTCATTATTTGCTTGAAAAATAGGTAGCATCGCTACCACCGTCATGTGTTGTAAATATACCTTGAGCTTGAATAAACCTTTTTTATAGGTACATATAGAATTTTAAGTACGATACCTAATTGCTTCAAGAATATATACATTTGATTTCTACTTTCTACCTAAGAAACAGAAAATAATAATACTGTTTCTTAGGTTAGGTCAGCCCCAGGATATATCAAAATTAGAGAACATGTCATAGAAGTAGTGAACTGGATCAGGGAAAGATATTGATACATATAAAACGATTTGGAAATTGGCGTGGTTTTATAAAGTAGTTCACTTCAGAAAGGACAACTAGAAAAATTCTTAGCCAAAATTAGGGGAAAAGTTAAATCTGTGGATAAAAAACTAATAATATCTGAAAAAGTTTACTAAATAAGTAAAATAGATCTATTCCAAAAGTTGAAATTATTTCTGTTTTTTTTTTTTTTAATTTAGTTTTAGCTGTAGTAAAAAATCAAATATAAAATTTATCAACAAATTGTCTTTTATGTTAGGAGTAAAGGATTTAATGATACACATACATTTCGAGTATTTCAGTTGAATGAAAATCAAAAAATGTTTTTCATTTCTTTAAAAAAAAAAAAAAATCATAAAAAAATAAAACAAATATTTAAAAACTTCACTCACACACATATACACAAGGGTTCATCTGCGGCAGTAGTAATTTGAACGCTCAGTATGTGGGGAGATAAAATATGTTAGAAAAGGGAATTTTTGGAAGATTTTTTATGGGAATTGAAGTAACTCGTACAGTAAAAAGTATAGAACTGAGTAATATTTAAGATATCGGATTTGTGTGCACATAAGTGATTTTATCCTTCCACCATCATGGACATATATGCACAAAATTTCGTGTCATTTGTAATGTTTGGGTAATCGAAATAATACAAAATTTTACATATTTGATACTGAATTATAACTTTAGTTCATCTTACCGATCTATGAATTACAATTTATGCATCTGATTTTGACTTAAATTTAAGGATCGTACCAACTAATTTTTAGTTATTTGAATTCGAAGGGAAATATTATTTTATTTCATTCTCTAAATAATATTTTTCCAGATAATTTGACTGTATTTTGATGATTCTAAAAGTTTTACAAATGTTATGTTTTAAATTTACCATAATCTGTGAAATCTCTACCAGTTGATAAATACATATGTTAGCATTTGAAAGAAAGGAAAACTTGAAAGAAAGTTATTAAAGAGATAGATAGAAAGAGGGGAAGAATAATGTATCTTTTGCCATTTGAAACATTGGAACTGTATTTTAAAGAAGCTCTGATATAAGGTGGACTCATTTTAATTATACTTAAATTTGACACCATTATTTGGCTTTAAATGCAAAGGAAATAAATAATATAATTAATAACAAGTAAACAAAGGCTATAGCCGTACGGGGCCGACCATGTGATATCCTACAACATTACAATATATTGAAAGCCCCCTTATGTCAAAATCGAATTTGGAAGATTTCGCTTTTGAAATGATATCATAAAGCCCTGCACAAATGTTACCCTTAAACTTTTGACCAAGGTCATTTGGCCAATATTTACGCTCTCCCTCGTGTTGTTAGGTATTCAAAACAAGTTCACACGAAAGTTGTGGTTCATTTGAGCCTACCCCTGTGCAAAATTTCGTGAGGATCAGACGATAATAATACCTTCAACACATAGTGTTGCAGAATGTAAAAAAAAAACACTATAAAAAATGTATAATTCAAAATTGTAATTGTATTTCAAATTATGTTTTCTGGCAAGAGTCCATTTCGAATTAGTCAGAATTGTCGAAATCTGCCCCGCCGTTCTGAGATGAGATTGTATAAATTTTGCTATATATGCGATATATTGTATGTGACCATTAATTGAACGGTCAGAAGGGACATTTTCGTGTATTTGTGATTTTGCCAGGATTAAAAATACTAGCGGTTTAGTGGAAATGTTCGTATTTTTTGCATAAAAGTTATGGTCTATCTTAACCGCTAAATATGATCCGATGACCAAAGAAAATGGACGGCTTCTGGCCAGTCTTAATACTAAATTCCGCGTCTATTGGTCTGTGATTGCAAATTGTAGAGCAACTGCAAAATCGGGAAAAATATTATGTTATAATCTCCTATATATCCAATTTCCAACAATAGGCTACTACTCTGACCCTAGACCCACCACCTTGCATAATTGCGACCTGTAAAGTGATTACAAATTAACATGGACAGACGGACATTCATAGCTAGGTCGACTTAGTTTCCTATGCGGGAGACCAATATTTCGAGGTGTTACAAAATTATAATACCACCAACACAAACTTACAATACCACCAACACATAAGTATAAAAATCATTTTGCTAGGAACTTCAACGCCCAAAAATTTAAAACCAATTAAATTGCAAATGTGATATTTCTCGTTTGCATTATCTTGTTTTAGAATGCCAATATGCCTACAAGACTTGTGCAGAGTATTAAATTTCATTTTTTTTTTTTTTTGAAGCCGTGAATTGTGAATTAGAATTCCATGTTATTCGAAAAAATACAAAATATTTGCTGACAAAAAATATACTATCTCAGTTTATATTCTATATAAATAATACTAAGATACTACTATAATACTATACTAAAACAACTTCTTGTTCAGCTATATTCTAGACGCTCCACAGAGTTTGAATGTATAAATAAATGTTTTATATAAAAATAATATAAGTATATTTATTGTAAAGTATTGAATATATAGTATGACGTTACTTTGATGTTTGACAATTTTGCTATAAAAATGTGAAATAATTATGTATAAGCGGCCCTTTACCACATGATGCTAGAGCCATATGTAAAGTGATTTTTTCCACAATTATCTGTAGCATTCTAAAGCATACATTATCGTAAAGTATATATTGATATACATATATTAAATATATAGAATATATAAAGTACAAGTGTATTGATAGTAGCGCGTAGTGTATATAATTAAGCGTTACTTTTAAGTTTGAAATTGATGGGTTAAAAATATGAAAAAGTCTCTCTTTAACATAATATGTAGTTGGGCATTAAACTCTCTTAATATGTACTTTATAGTTAAGTCAAATATCTATCATAAAAATAAAGCTCTCTGAAGCTCCCTGGACTAACACTTATGGTGGCTCTGCATGGGTAAAGAAGATTCAGAACGAACAAATATTTCCTGTGTTACTGGTGAATGCACGATCTGTTGTTGAGAGTAGGTTTTTTGATCCATCTTTTCATGTATATGAACCGATAATTGTTCTTAAGACATCTTTTCTTTACAAACTCCAAACCTACCTACATATATCTATTAGTGGGAAGTATAGGTGAAATTTGTCACGTTAATTCTCTTTATAATAGTTATATGCGTCATCGTTGTTATTAAACTTGTCAAGTTTTCGTCCTAACTCAACTATTCGCCATAAGTTGTCATTTACAATTTGGGTCAATATACAAATGAACATCTTGATTGTCTTTGCATGATTACCTCAGTGGCGAAAGGAGCGGCGTCTATTACGAAAAGAATATCAAAACAAATCCGAATTGCTAAAATGAAACACCAAAATACCAATGTTTTTTTTTTTGTTGTTGCTGTTTGTTCTCTTCGTTTCCACTCTCGCTCTCTAGCATTAAGACTAAAATAAGGCGGTGACAGGAATACGTAATTCTGTTAGTCGTCATTTTGTTTGCCCTTTAAATGTTTATATAGGTATATATTATTTTTGGTTTTACTTCTCCTCACGCAATCCACTGTTTGTATGTCAGCAATGGTGATGAATTCATTGATATTTGTTTGTGTCATCCATCCAGTAGAACAACCAGACAATCGAAATACATTTGATTGGGAGTGTGTGTGTGTGTGTGTGTGTGTGCGTGTGTGTGTGATGCTTAAGCTATGTTTTAAGCGCAAGAAGAAAGAATGAGAAAAATTACGTAATAGATAAGAGTTGCATGTAGTATTCAAGTTTTTTATTTTGTTCCATTTTACCAGTTAGCTCTTTGTTGATTCTCCTTTGTGTGTATATTCGTCGTGGTCTTCGTCGTCGTCGTCGCCGTCGTCGTCGCCACCGCCAGTGATACGATACAATACACACGGACACACATTCAAAAGTACTACCCAACCACACAAACGACCGTAATGTATCGAAGAGTATTCAGTTTGCTGAGTGCGAATGAGCTCATTTTTTGTTCTTCTATTTCGTCTGCTACCCCTGCCACCAGACAACATGAACTTTTCACAATGATTTCATACGTACGTGCGGGAAAACGATACATACACACATGTATACATACAATTATGGTTGAATATAAACCATATTCAACCTAACATACACCAACAAGTATTAAGTGTTTGACACAAGTTTTACAAACAAACATGGATAGCATGTACATATGTTGTGTATGTTGTTCTAAATTGGATATGCAATTAGTAGTGTTTTGTGTGTTTGTCTGTTAATAAATATGTACGTATGTATGGAAAACTGTATAATAATGACCAATGGGGACCAAGTCAAGGTGTGTCTCTTTTTTTGTTAATAATTTAGACTCAAAATACATACCTATATGTTTTCTAATTAAGATGTCACGGATGCCAATAGGCAGGTATTCAGTGTAAATACTTTTCTGCCAGCTCACTTTGAGAAAAAGGAATATTTCATTGGAATTTTCTCTAAATTAATTCGTCATTACTAAAAATAACAAAATTCTGATGAAATATCATGTCGCAAAAGCGTCTATCCCACCCACAATTTATCTGATGACGAGAGCTGATATTTTATGTTTTTACGTTTGTTCCTTCCTACCCTTAATGAATGTTTTTGCAAGTACAGGCAAGCAGAGACAGTCCAATTGGCTTCTTGCTGTACATAAAGTATATATGCATTACAAGATAGCGAGAGTTTGCATTGCAGGTGGCATAACGTTGCAGTCAATAACAAACAGTGCTGGATGGAACCCTCTTTGGTTGCAAATTAAGTTGCTTTCTTTCTAAAAAGGGGAGGCCCACGCTACAGATCAATTGAATGTTTTTAGCGGCAAATTTCTCTACAAAAATATACACCTTCCCCACTATGGTAAATTGGTTTGTATTATCGTACATATCATTGAAAATTATAGAACGGGTTCCAATTGTACTTTATTCCGATACAAAAAATCTTCTTAATCATGGCCCATACAAGGGATCGCTAAGGAAGACTTTGACAATAAACTTTGTAATTCTGCACCATTGTGATTTGTCTCTCTTTGAATCTCCAATCGCAATTATGCATCCTATATAGGTCCCGTTTTTCGTTTTATACTTTATGCCAAACTTTAATTTAGGTATCTTTAAATTTATGCACTCTAAATATTTCGGTAACATTCGTAAAAACGCATGTGTCGTCGACCGCAAGCATCGAATTAATACTATGTATTACAATTTGCCTACGAAAAATTGAAAACTATGAAAAAAATTAAACTCTTACTGCAATTTCTCTCGAGCAGTTATTTTCTTCAGTGTTGATTAATATTGGACCTTTCTTCTAAACGACAAGTCGTTACCTGTATAGAAAGCTAACATTAAACTATATGTTTTGTGGGGTATGTCTCAGAATTCGGCACATAAGGTGCACAAAATTTAGGTACTTTCAAGTAAAAGAAGCAAACTTTAAACGATAAAAGATTTTAGTTTTAAAATATGCCCATTGTGTGTAAACACCCAAAATCATTTTATTTGTATTAACAATAATTTAAACAATTTAACATTAATATTTTAAAAAAAAATTCTTAATTTTAACATAGTTATGATTTCTTTATATTGACAAAACGTAATTTCATTCGAATAAATTTTTAAGCGGAATAATTCTCTTCGAATCTAAAATAAGATAATTTTCACATTTAGCAAACAAATTGAATTTATTTGATTTCAAATATAAAGAAAGGTTGACTCATAAAGGAAACAATTCATTTCATTTCCAATTATTCTGTTAACACGATCTTTCCCAGAGGAATGATATATATTTTACTATTATAACATTGCATTTGTAGTGTATCTATGGCATACAATTTTCACTATTGCTTTTTGGCTAATAATATATGTATATATAGTTTTGTAATACACATTAATAGGTGAATTTTGATAGCGTCAATAATTGATAACAATTTGTACAATATCTTATTGAATATGATTGATACTCGAATAGTCCAGTAAATTAT